>NC_089227.1:95333589-95633589 GCF_963924675.1 Phocoena phocoena
TCATGTGCACCAAATTTACATCACGAATATTCAGCTTCTTTCTATCAGACTATTAACATCTTTCTATCATATTCATTACCAGCATTTCAAATGTATAATGGAGAAAATGTCAGGACTTTATACAGTAAATAATTGATCTAGTGAGAGGAAAAAAACAAGCAGTAGCAAACATGGCTAAGATCATGAGGAAGAAATATTTACAATGTATGCAGAAGTTCGTTCAACTGAGATAAAAAGCGACAGCATCGCTCTGTAACACCATTCTCTAATACATCAGACGCTATAATCCTGAACAGGAATCACTGAACGAGGTTTGGGATAACACAAAAGACATGGCTTATTAACTCTCGGACAGCTCATTTTTTGGTCATAAATCCTATTAACTTGTATTACCAACTGCCATAAAACTTGGAGATAAAAGATAATTTATGCTCAGTGTACAGAAGCTAATGTTTCTGGACTCCTGAGAAGCACAGGACCAGAAAATGAGAAAGTATGTATGTGAAATCTGGAGCCATTCACACCCTGCATAGTAAATGCGACAAACACGCTCTGAGCACCTGGCTGTCTTCATGGGGAAGACAGCCTAACCCGTCATTGACATCAGTGGGGTTTCATGGCTAAAATGTCTCTCACCATTTTCATAAAATCTCCTGCTCATAAAAGGGCATGATGTCTTATTAAGAACACATTTTTGTGGGGTAAAAGAGGGATGATGACTCTTTGGGGAGGGGCTGTTAGGCATTCTATTTTTAATTTGCTATTTTAAAATGGCAGTTTGAACATCCCTTCAAAGTAAACGCTACCTACTGAGGTTTTCACTCATGATGACATCTGACCCGCAGCAAGTGAAATATGCCAAAATACAATCTAAAAGACATTATCTTCTAAAAAGTCAACCAGCTAAAAACTTCCAGTCTTCCAAATTTATATAGACCTGGAAGTACACTATTGCCTTTTTTTTTTTAAACATCTTTATTGGAGTATAATTGCTTTACAGTGTCATGTTAGTTTCTGCTGTATAACAAACCGAATCAGCTATTTGTAATTAACAAAAATGAGTCATAGGAAGTGGACTGAAAAGAGAATTAGATGAAAGATTTTAGTCTGCAACAATCTACACAACTTTAACTGAATGGCTCTCGACATACAGGCCTGTCCCAAATGACTAACGTACCCTTAATGAATGAAGGATGATGGTTTATTTACACAACACGGTCTCACGAGAGTCTCGTATGTAGAGAAAGAAACACAGAACATTACAGAAACATTAAGATGAGTTGAGGGTTGGGAGGCTTTTTTTTAGAAAAATCAAGAGAAGCACATTTTAGTTCCATGGTCTAGTGCTATCCCAGCCACTTCACCGTCATAGAGCAAATACAAGCACTAAAACATTTATCAGCCGAACACACAGGTCCCATAAGACATCTCACACCTCCTGCTATTATCTTCAACTTCACACAACCTAGAATTATAGAACCAATTCTAGAAGACGCTGTCCTCAAAAGTAATACTCATAATAATTAACATTTATATTGAATTCTACCACTTTTGATATATTTTAGCAAAGTTTGATGGCAATCTCATTTAATCTGTTTAAATAACAAAGATTCTTGTTGTAGGTAGATTTTTTTATAGTTGAGGAAAATGCAGAGTGTTATTTTTGTTTAATTTCAGGGTAAAGCCACAAGGTAGGATATACCCTTAAGGTGCATCCAAGATCAATCTTATTTGAAAAGAATACTGTAGAGAATTTATATGCGTGCGTGTGTGTGTGTGTGTGTGTGTGTGTGTATACACATATGCATACACTATGGATAATGACCAGCCTGTAGACTGTGACTTGTTTTAAGAGTTTGTCATTTCCATCTCAGCCCATTAATCCCATGAAGAAGGAAAGGTAGTGCAGTGGAAAGACTGCTGAGTCAAAATACTGCTGTGTGATTCTTATGATCTGTCCTGCTTGCCTCCCAGGACTGTTATGAAGCTCAAATGATATGTTTCTTGTACAAGTCCCCCAATTACCTCCTTTCTCAAGAATAGCTATTTGATGACTTTCAATTAAGAAGTACATTTAAAACATTCTGAAAGCATTCTTTATCTGTCACTGAAGCAAACCAGATTGATTTCCTTAGTCTAGCACCAAAATATTTGAAAATGGTTTCAATTTACGTTTATGGTATGTCCATCCTGATTGTGACTACAATAAGCCCTATTAACAAGGCACAGTATCCTGTAGACATCCGTCCTGAATATGCACACTACCTAATACAGATGCGTACTTTACCACATATGCCACAGAGATGAATGAAAATACATCTTACAGAGTCATTTCAGCTCCAACGTTGCGTGTTCCATTTCTAGGATATAGGCCGCTCTGTGCAATAAGCAGCTTTTAACTGATCACATTTCGTAAGTGTATAATTAGAACTGCTTAAAAATATGGTACAGTGTGTAAGACTGATTCGTATCTTAAGCCTCAAACATACTCCTTTTGGCTTTTGCAGTTGCTCTGGGTGCTAACTGCTCTCTCACTAAAAGTGACTGAGAAGCAGAGACCTGGGATGTGACCCCTGGGAAAGACGAGCAGAGCCAACCCTACTGAGCCCCCAGAGGAAAGTCTGTGCTAAACATTCTTACTCCTCTCATGCAGTGGAGAGGGTATGGTCTTGTGTGAACTTTCTGCCTCACACACTATGTAACACTTAACTTGATAGGGTAAGGTAATTTTCTAGTTGTTTCAATAAGACAAAATCAAAATGACCAGAGAGAGATTCTAGAGGACATGGTGTATGCAGGCACACTTACCATGATTACTATGTTTGGGGAACTGGGGATTCTACTTCAACGATTAAAGTCTGACATATCATAAATGAAAAAAAAAAAAGATGATTATGGTACAGAACATAATCTCTGTCTTTGACAGAGACAATGGTCTGTGCTCAGTCGTCTTTCCCGCCCACAGCCTTCCTCTCTTCGACCACCTCATACTGAGCTGGGGCAGTGTAACTGTGTTCCCACCAAAGGTGACACAAGCCACAGCCAGGCCTGGCCTTTAAAAACATGCAGTGCCACTTTTTACAGTAATCTTTTTTCCCCTGCTGACTCAACATGTTCCCAATTGGCTTGGATATAAAATGGAGGATACTGCCCAAACCACACCAGATTTTCCATGAATGAGAAAAAAAATTAAGCTTAATCTCAGTTAAGCCTCTGAGATTTGGGGGTTAATTATCACTGCAACATACACAGGGTAGATTAGTACCCTGGCCAACCGACAGCAATAAAAAAAAAAAAAAAGCTAGAAAAAAATTAAAGGGAATCTTTCAAAATGCATCTAACATCTTTTTCTTTTTTTCAAAGAATATTCAAAAGCCAAAAACTAAGTTTTGATTGAAAAAGAACACCAATCTACCTTTCACCTTACAGGCATCTGATTTTTACCAAATCAGATGAACGTGAGTTTCAGCTGCTTAGGCCTCCAAGTGTGGAAGGTCATCAGGAGAGCAAGCCTGAGCACCACAGGAGTGTAGAAGGAGACTGCACCACTTCAGCGGAGATTCTCAGAGAAAAGACGAATACAAAGGATACTCCCACGTGAATGCTAGGAAAACTGTCCAGCCAAACCTTGGTTGAGAAGAGGAACAAGTCTTCCTTGGGCATCTGTAATCGGAACTCAAACTCCCAGCAGAATTAGCTTCAAAACACATACCACCGAGATGGTCCAAAAAAGTCCCAAACAAAAGGTCCTAAGTTATTAGTGCCTATAAGTAACTGGGTTGGACGTCCACTCTAAATACTCCTTGGACTCACTTTTATTTCCTTCTATAAGTAATTCCCGCAGGTAAAGTTCCCAGAAATATGAGGTCATAGCTAAAAATCACAAAATACGGAATGAATCAAGGTTACAAAATAGAAAAGCAAAAGAGAACACAGAAGATAGATGACCTATAAAGACTGCAGATATCAGAATTTTTC
The DNA here is from genome assembly GCF_963924675.1 of Phocoena phocoena. NCBI lineage: Eukaryota > Metazoa > Chordata > Mammalia > Artiodactyla > Phocoenidae > Phocoena > Phocoena phocoena. Next base: position 95,337,568 of record NC_089227.1, read on the forward strand.
TAGACTATAAAGGAAGTAGGACAATTATGTTTTAAGAGTTTTTAAAATGTGAGTAAAGGGAAAGCTTGTAAGAGAGATGAATCATGGCAGGAATAGCCTTTGCTACTGAAAGGATGAGTTTAGTAGCAAAATAGAACAGCTGAAGCAGAAGAGTGAAGTGGATTGCAGAGGCGATGAGGAACTTCAGAATGCAGCCCAGAGAGATTAAGACAGAAAATACAAGAGACAAGTTCTGAGATATATATGATACAATTAGAGGATCACATATATGCTTAATTGGAGTTGCAGAAGAAGGGAGAAAGAAAATGGGGGATGAGACAATATTTGAAAACATAATGGTTGAGAGTTTTCCAAACTGAGGACAGACAGCAATCTATAGACAGAGGAATTCCAAGAAATCCCAAGCTGAATACATTTTAGGAAGTCTACAATTATTCAAAGAAGACGTGGTTTTTGCTATCAGTTAATCTTCCAATTTTATTTTGCAAAAATCATTGTACCCCGTCTAGTTGTCTCTTAGCCAGAGTATTTACATAGAGACAAGTTGCACTGACTATTTTAGCATTCACAGCATCATAAAACCATTATACAACAATAAGCTCAACGCTTCACAACGGCAGAGAGCTTCACGCTTCAGAACCTATTGGGAAAGTACAGGTATTTAATAAACATCTAATGAGAAATCTAAGAAGCATATCTGTGCATGTCAGACTGCTAACTGAAATCTTCTAATGACTTCCCATAGCTTATGGCAAACAAGTTCACACTGTAGTATGTAGAGTTCAAGGTTCTTCAGAGGTAGGATCCAAAGTAGTCTTCTGAGTCTGACCTTTCAATATTCTCCATATGGCTGCTCAGAATTACCTGTAGATGCCATAACATGCCCTTCAGCTCTACCTTTCTTTAGTGGCTCCTTCTAACTGGAATGACTTTCCCATCATCTTCAACAGCAGACATCCACTCATCCTTCGAGATTCTGCTGAAATGTAAGCTCAACACAATCTATGTTCCATGAAAGGAAGGGTTTTTTTTTTTTTTTTGTCACTGTTGCTTGCTGCTGTATCCCTAGAAAAGTACCTGACATATAGCAGGTACTCAAGAAATATTTGTTGGGAATTCCCTGGTGGTCCAGTAGTTAGGACTCCAGGCTTTCACTGCTGAGGGCCAGGGTTCAATCCCTGCTCAGGGAACTAGGATCCCACAAGCCGTACAGCAGCCAAAAAAAAAAAAAAAAAAAAATTTGTTGAATTAATTAAGTAAATAAAATGTGAGTGCCTCTGTGAAGCATTTCCTTACACACCCATGACCAGATTATATAATCTTTCATCATCTTTATGTACTAACCTTTTGACCTTGCTTTATGTCTGTGTTTTATAAATGTCTTCTTCACTAGACATATACTAGAGAGTAAAGAACACGTTACTATTTCTGTTTAATCTTCAATTGCCCAGCAGTGCAACAGGTAGGTAGCAGGCACTCCGTAACTCTTTGTTGACCAAATAAATGGACACTATGGAGTCTGAAAACCGAATTCTTCAGCTTCGTTTTCGCACCTCACAGGAAGTATTCCAGAAAGCAACAGAGCCACGCAATGCAAAGAGCCAGAAAAAAATGCACAACTGGTAAGCACGCATGCCATATTAACCAAACAACAGTTTTCAGGTGATGACAAGCTACAGATGATGGACAGCAGATGGACTGAAAGCAAAGCTGTAAGTAGCACATTACAGTGACAGGCAAAAAAGAAAAAAAACAAAAAACTGTCCACTGTCTTCAAAAAATGTTGCCAAACATGGGCTTCCCTGGTGGCACAGTGGTTGAGAGTCCGCCTGCCAATGCAGGGGACACGGGTTCGTGCCCCGGTCCAGGAGGATCCCACATGCCGCGGAGCGGCTGGGCCCGTGAGCCATGGCCGCTGCGCCTGCGCGTCTGGAGCCTGTGCTCCGCAACGGGAGAGACCACAACAGTGAGAGGCCCGCGTACCGCAAAAAGAAAAAAAAAATGTTGCCAAACAATCATTTTTCAAACTGAAATACACTCATCAACCTCATAAAACATGTTTATATAATAAGAATTCTGTTCTAAGCACTACACTGATAGAAAATTTCCTTGATGTTTATCATTGGAAATGAATGACATCATCATGAGAGTGAAATTAACAACCAAGCAACTTATGAACAGTAAAAGCTCAAGACTAAGTGCTTAACAAAATCAAATACAGTTTCCAATTATAACAACAACACTGGAAATATACAAGAATTCCATTTGTAATGTTTGCCAAGCTTTGTGCTTTCTCTGCTGAGATTTATCTCAAGTGGCACTCACATTCAGCTGCTCAAAATGCAAAAATGCTAAATTTAATTCTTAGTGTCAATTTAATTTAAAAACTTTTGTTTTTGTTTTGTTTTGTTTTTCTGAGTACAACGAGGCTTCTCCTCCAACCTGTTTCCCATTTAGCCACAAGTAATCAAACACCTCAACTTCACTCACAGTTCAAATACATACATGGGGCACATGTTTTCTCCTTGTGTACGAAAATGTTACAGGTTTTGTGGAAGCAAAGCGCTGACACTGTATTTAATGCTCACTTACCGGTTGGAGCAGGTAGACGAGAGATTCCTCTTGGATTATTATAATTGGCAAAGGAGTGATTCGAGTTGCTTGGAACAAAGTGCTCACTGACGCCATAATCTGGTCAAAACGTCCAGCAAGTCCTCCCAGGGTTACAATCATATCTACCTAAGAAAGCAAAGGAAAACCAGCAGTCACATATTTAAGGACTTTTAAAAAATAAATAAATAAAATAATTAAATAACATCAGACGCTTCCACAGAGCTTTCAGTACCCTATTTTATTAGATAAGCCATGAAGAAACGGCAGACAGCATTTGTGTTGTTCAGATGAAGGAATTAAGTCACAAGATTGGTGAGTGGCAGTCAGGTTTCAACAGGTTTTCCCATCTGCCTATTCACCTGGAAAACTAGCCAACTCATCCTTGAAAACTCTGTTCCATGTCCCTTCCATGTGGAAGTCTTCCTGATTTCACAATTGGTGCCTCTCCCATCCACTCCTCACGGCATCCCTGTGGGCACTCTGATCACCCAACAGCGAGTGAGCCCCCACTAGAACCTAGGTATCTTAAGGACCTATACTGGCTTTTCACCAAACCTAGTAAGTTGCCTAAACTCTCTGTACCTCATTTTTATGTTTACATGTAAAAACTGGATAATAATTACCAATTGAGAGGGTTGTTGGGGGGATTAAATGAGGTAACTAATTGGGTCAATAAGTGCAAAGCATTTAAAACATGTTCACAACACAGTGATTGTTTAAAAAGTGTTAGCTACTCATCTATTGTATTATTTTCAGTATATTACATTTATATTACTATTTTTATTATTGTTACATGTCGTTTGGTATGTTCTTTCTTTTCATTTAACACCTTAAGCAAAGCATTTCCTATGACTACAGTATAGTTTATTTAAATGTTCCCCTGTTGTTGAAAATACATTTCCATGATATTTGTATATAAAATTACTGTGATGCTTTCCTAACATATGAGACAATGGTTAAAGAATGGCTGCAGGGCAGTGGAAGGGGGCAGAGTAACAGTCTCCTGCATAAGGCAGTTGGCCGAAGGTCTTAAGGAGAATGAAAAAGAGGCACTGCCTGGTCTCTTTCCTTCTGCTGCTCAGCCTGATCTTGTGATGCATCAGCAGAGTCAAAGCTGGTATACTGATCATGAAAAAGGAAAGACAGAAGAGCTTAATTAAATTATTATAAGAAAACCTTACATACAATAAAAACTGACAGTTATAATCACTCTACCTGGAATAAAATAGAAATTATTTACAGGTAGGAAGCATTTGGCTTTTAGTTTTAGTTTAGTTTTTTTTTTTTTTTTTTTGCGGTACACGGGCCTCTCACTGTTGTGGCCTCTCCCGCCGCGGAGCACAGGCTCCGGACACGCAGGCTCAGCGGCCATGGCTCACGGGCCCAGCCACTCCGCGGCATGTGGGACCTTCCTGGACCGGGGCACAAACCCGTGTCCCCTGCATCGGCAGGCGGACTCGCAACCACTGCGCCACTAGGGAAGCCCCTGGCTTTTAGTTTTAAAACAGTACATTTTAAAAGCTCAGATAACATTTAGTCTGAAGAAGGCATGATTTTAGAAGAGTAACATATCACCCAAGCACCGGTATAACCTGTTCAGTCTCTAGAGGAACAGTAAGTGGCTTAAGCTCCATAAAGCCAAAGGCTGTGCTTCTCTGGTCCACAGGCTGTGGCCCTGGTCCTCTGCATAGTGCCTAACATGTACAAGACCTCAAATGTTTGATGAATGAATAAGTGAAGACACTGCAAGAAAGAACTAGTCAGCCTAAGGAAGAAAGAGATTAATTGCCATACTACAGGAATATATAAATCAGAATGGGATTCCATAAAAACATAAAAAAGTAAACTACACAGAAAAATTAAGAAATTTGGAATCAGTTTCCTATTTTTGACCTTTTCAGAGTATAGGAAGTTTTATTTTGAATAAGATGCTTCAGGTCAAAGCTAGAATACTTTAAGACAAGTAAACCACACATCTAGAGGATCTAAAATTTTCTTTGGCGATCTTTCTAGAACTCCGAGCATTAGATTTGAGGCAGAGAAAGGCCATGCACTCTGGGAAGCATGTATTACTCCTAATACACAGGTGAGGACTGGGACATCTTAGTCTTCAGAGGAAACTTACAAACCTTTGTTTGGGGTTATCAAGTCCGGTAATCGCTCCTGGTTGTGTTTAGGAAACCTTATTAGTAAAGCCACTCCAGACTGGAGGGGAAAAGGCCCAGAAATTATATAGGCCCTCAGAAGAACTAAAGAGAATTTGCTTTAAACTGAAGAGAAAGACACTAAAAGAAGTTATATATGAAATATAAAGTAGAGAAAGTTCTAAGGCTCTGGTAAAAAGCACATGGCACAGTCCTATCTACATAATCCTAAATTCATATCAGAACCAAGGCCTGGTGATAAAATAGTTGATTCACTATGCAGATTCTGGAATCCTTTTTGTAGGTGTTCAATTTTTCATTACTATACTCCAAGCCTTGAGGGATCCCATAACCTTTAAGGCTGAAACTTAATCCACATCTTCCACACCAGGATATCATGATGAATCAGCAATATCTGTAAACCAGTCATTGAATTTTTCAGAATAAAGAAGCAGCGAGATTACTTCTCATCACTACTCATTTTCCCTACAGAAAGTGTTTATATCCAGACTGATTAAAAACATTAGAGGATCAGTGCAAGCTGCAGGGGGGGCAGGAGCCAGCCCAGGGCTATTTCTGTAGTTCTTTAGCTCTGGTTAGAAGTAGGACATCTGGGGCTTCCCTGGTGGCGCAGTGGTTGGGAGTCTGCTTGGGAGTCCCCCTGCCGATGCAGGGGACACGGGTTCGTGCCCCGGTCCGGGAAGATCCCACATGCCATGGAGCGGCTGGGCCCGTGAGCCATGGCCGCTGAGCCTGCGCGTCCGGAGCCTGTCCGCAATGGGAGAGGCCACAACAGAGTGAGAGGCCCGCATACCACAAAGAAAAAAAAAAAAAGTAGTAGGACATCTGATATTCACAGAGATAGAAGAAACAAGACAGACACCAACCCTGTATATTTACATAGGCTTTGCAAGCCTAGATTTGTGCCTTTAGGACAGCAACGCCCCTGGGAAAGAATGTTCAATCGAAAGCAGGCTATTTACAGAGTGCCAGGATACCTTTCCTACCTGGATGCAAAGCCCTGTGCATTTACTTCTTACGTTACACCGCGTATTGTACATTTTTAAAACATGGTATTTTCTGGATGCCTCAGCATCCCCACGAACAGGCTGTAAGCGCCTGGCCAAGTTCCCCTTTGTGCCCTCCTCTGACTGACCTAGTGACATTCAAACACACCAGCGACAGCTTCTCAAGCTTTTGCTTGTGTCCACACCAGACCCCCCAAAAGGCACTTGCTCACGGGTCCTCGTTCTCTCTGCTGGCTCCCCACCTGCCTGGTTAAGCTCACACCCTGTGCCCTCCTCCCACGAGGCCCCTGCATGGCCCACTGCACGCCTTCCTCTCTAGGATCTGTGAGCATTACAGCCCTTTAATTCCACACGCCTCTCCTTGGTGCCAACTCCGCATCTGCATGTGTCTGTACCAGGTTGATCAACAAAACCCACCAATTACTCCTTACAGCACACCCAGTTACACTGTTACAACTGCTGATGTACTTGTATATCTCTCCATCTAGAGGAGGCCTATGAATCACAGATGCCAGCCGCAGCGTGTGCGACAAGGCAGACAGCAAGCATTTACGGAGCTTCCCCAAAGCATAGAAAATCAGGGAAAATTGAATAAATAACCAGAGAGGCAAGAAGCTGATTATCAGGCTGAGTTAATGTCATCTAAATCCTACAAAACAGTACTTCCCTACTTGGCAAGGATTCTAACAGTTAGTAGCTTTTGAAAAGAATAACTTATTTCACATGTGTTACCCCGGGTAGTATTTATCGATCATTTACCATGTGTTAGCTACTATTCTGAACACTTAGGATAGATCAGTAAACAAGACAAAAACTCCTGCCTTTATGGAATTGATATTCAAATGGAGGACAATATATGTATAACTGAATCACTTTGCTGTACACCTGAAACTACATTGTTAATCAACTATACTCCAATATAAAATAAAAATTAAATTAATTTAAAAAACAGATGGAGGACAACACGCAATTAATAAAAACAGAAAATAAGTATATTAGTTGGGATGTGAAAAGATGGCGAGTCCTACAGGGGAATAAGAGAGTAGGAAAAGAGATGAAAAATGCTAGGCTGGGAAGAGCTTCCACTTCAAACAAGATAGCCAGGGCAGGCTCCATCAGAAAGGTAAGAGAGGAGCAGCAAAGACCTGAAGGAGATGAGGGAGCCAGTCAGGTACAGACACCTGGAGCCAGACCCATCAGAAAACAGACTGTAGTAAGGCCCTGAAGCAGTGACGTGGTCCCAGGCATTTTCAAAGCATGTCAGGAGGCTAGTCATGAGAACTGAATGAGAAATTAGTAGGAGGAATCATTAAAATCTAAATGCTAGATCAGTATAGAGCCTTGGTAATACATTGTAAAGTCCTGACTTTTATTAGCATTAAGTGGAAAGCCATTTTGAGCAGAGGGGTGACACGATGTACGTATTTTTAAAAGTCACCATGCGGGGTGTCTGGAGAACAAACTGTGTGGAGGCAAAGAAGAAAACCAGGAGATCGTTAAGAGATCAGCACAGGAATACAGACGAGAGACAACTTTGCTAGCCCCATCACTTCATCAAAAACTATCACCAGTGACATCCTATTGCAAAACCCAATGGTCAGTTCTCAGTTCTGACATTATTCGATCCATCAGCAACATCTGACAAGTTTATTCTTACCTCCTCCTGGATGAAGTCTCTTCCAGGAAGATGGGCTTCCAGCAAACCATACTGCCTTGATCTCACTGGCTGTGTCTTCTCAGGAACAACTTAACATCTTTGGAGTGGTCCAGAGCAAGGTCCTTAATTCTATTCTGTCATTACATCCCCTCCCTTGGTGTTCTCAGGCAGCCTTGTAGCTTTAAATACCATCAATGTCAGCACTTCCTCACTGTGTATCTTCAGTCCAGACCTCTCTCCTCAATTCCAGCCTCATATATTCAATTGCTTACTTGACATCTGCATTTGGAATCCAATGGAGATCTCCAAGGTTCCATGATCTTTCCCTCAGTCACGGTCTCCCACTGTCTTCCCCACGTCGGGTGCTCCAGCCAAAACTCCCAGAGTCGCTCTTGACTCCTCTCTCACGCCCCTTATTTATCCTCTCAGGAGATTCTACTGGTTCTAAGTTCAGTACATATCCAAAATTTCTCCCCTCCTCAGTACCTACAACCTCATCACAACCATGGCCACTAAAATCCATCAGAGGATGTGAGCCAACGTTCTGTCTCATGGGAAACACTGCAATAGCCTCCAACAGATCTCTGCTTCTGCCCTTATTTCTCCACAGTCTAGTCTCAATACAGTATCAAAAACAATCCTGTTAAAATGTAAATCAGATTATGACACTCTTCTGTTCAAAATCCTCCAATGGTTTTCTAATGATTTTTCTCAATAAGACAGCAAAGCCTGCAATATTGGATATCCAGGTGTCTCTCTGGTCTCACCTATTTCCTTTCTCTTCCTCCTCTCGGCTCCAATCGTAATTCCTTTCTCTTGAAGACACAAGAGTCCTTCCTACTTCAAGGACTTTGCGTTTGCTGTTCTTTCTTGCCCCGGTCCGGGAAGATCCCACATGCCGCGGAGCAGCTGGGCCCGTGAGCCATGGCCGCTGAGCCTGTGCGTCTGGAGCCTGTGCTCCGCAACGGGAGAGGCCACAGCAGTGAGAGGCCTGCGTACCGCAAAAAAAAAAAAAAAAATTTTCCCCTCTTCCATGCCAACAGATCATATCCCCATTCCCTGATTTAAATTTTCTCCTTAGTACCTCTCATTATCTAACCCCATGCTAAATAGTTTCTTTCTTTAGCTTGTCTTATTATGTGTCACTCTAATTAGACTAAAATTAAATGATGGCAGAGATTTTTCTGTCTCTAGTGTTTAGAATGCAGCATGGCACATTATTATGTACCTGTTGGTGCCTCAAATATTTGTTGAAAAAATGGAGAAATAAAAACAAGGGTTGAAGGATAGTAAAAGAGCATGGTCAATGGATCAGAGTACTGGTGGAGTTGAAGAATTGCTGAAGTCGGGGGCAAGTGGGTGAGTCAAATGGATAAAACAGAGATTTTGGAGGGTTTACAAATCTTGGTATAGACAAGGTCTAGGTATATTCATACAATTAACTGAGGTAAAGAGGCAAACAATAGAACTAGAGGGGATAAGTTTAAGGAAGCAAGAGATCAGTGTACTGGAAGGTTCATTCAAGTGTGTATGGAATTTACCATGAATTAAAACAGTATTGTTGAAAAAAATTATTGGTGACCTAGATGTTAACTTCATTAAGACAAGCAGGAAAATGACCAGGATTATAACAAATGAAGACTACAGCAATTAGCAATAAGGATGACAGAATCTGATGACATGAGATTCAGAGCTTGAGTTTTTAGGGGAAAAGAAGAAACGAAGAATCAAATAGAACAGCAGTGTTCAATGGGAATACAACAGGAGACACATATCCAATTTAAAATTTTCTAGTGGCTACATTTATAAAAGTAAAACGAGGTAAAATTTTTAAAATGTATATTGTTTAATGTACTATATCTAAAATATCATTTTAACATGTAACCTGTATCAAAAATATTGAGGTGTGGGGAAAACTAGATAATTATAGAAGATAATTCTATAGAATTCTATAATTCTATAGATTATTATAATTATAGAAGAATAGATCTGAGCCCCTATCTCATACCACCCACAAAAATTAATTTGGAATGGATTAAAGACTTAAACATAAAACCTGAAACCATAAAAGTCTTAGAAAAAAACATAGGGAAAAAGGTCCTTGACGTTGGTCTTAGCAACAATTTTTTAGATATGACACCAAAAACACAAGTAAAAAACGCAAAAATAAATAAGTGGGACTGCACAGATCTAAAAACCTTCTGCAAAGCAAAAGAAACAATTAACAAAATGAAAAGGCAACCTATGGAATGGGAGAAAATATCGGCAACCATCTCTCTGATAAGAAGTTAATATCCAAAATATAAAAGGAACTCATACAGTAGCAAAAAAACAAACAATCCAATTAAAAAATGGGCAGAGGATGTGAATAGACATTTTTTCAGAGAAGACATACAAATGGCCAACAGGTACATGCAAAGATGTTCAGCATCACTAACCATTAGAGAAATGTAAATCAAAACCACAATGAGATATCACCTCATGCTAGTTAGAATGGCCATTATCAAAAAGACAAGATCCTACTGTATAGCACAGGGAACTATATTCAATGTCCTGTGACAAACTGTAACAGAAAAAAATATAAAAAAGAATGTATATATGTATAACTGAGTCACTTGGTTATACAGTAGATATGACCACAGCATTGTAAATCAACTACACTTCAATAAAATAAAATTTTTAAAAAACACAAGAGATAACAGGTGTTGATAAGGATATAGAGAAAAGGGAACCCTTGTACACTGTTGCTGAGAATGGAAATTGGTGCAGCCACTATGAAAATAGTATGGAGGTCCCTCAAAATAGTAAAAATACAACTTCTATATGACCCAGCAATCAAACTCTCTTCTGTTTCTTCTGGGTATATACATACCCAGAAGAAACAGTGTGTACACACACACGCACACGCGCACACACACACACACACACACAAGAAGTCACGATCATCTTCCCATGTTCACGAACATCCTCCCATGTTCATTGCAGCGTTATTCACAATAGCCAAGATATGGAAACAACCACACAACCAGTGTCTGTCAACAGATGAATGGGTAAAGAAGATTAAAAAATATGTGAGATATATTCATATATATGTATATGCATATATATGTAACATACTCACACACATAAATATACATACACACAGTGGAATAGTCTTCAGACATGGGAAAGAAGGAAATCCTGCCATTTGTGACAACATGGATGGACCTGGAGGATGTGAGATGCTAAGTGAGATAAGTCCGACAGAGAAAGACAAACACTGTATGATCTCCCTTACGTGTGAAATTTTAAAAAGCTGACTGCAAAGAGAGGATAATGTCAGTTGTCAGCAGTTGTGGGTTGGGGAAAGTAAGGTGATACTGATTAAAGGGTACAAACTTCCAGTTGAAAGATGAGGAAGTTCCAAAGATCTAACGGACAGCATGGTGACTATACTTAACAATACTGTACTGTATATTTGAAAGTTGCTAAGAGTAGATCTTAAATGTTCTCATCACCACAACAACAAACAAAGGTAATCATGTGAGGTGATGGACTTGTTAACTAACTTTATTATTGTAATCATTCTGCAATATATATGTGTATTAAATCAAGTTGTACACCTTAAACTTACACAGTGTTCTACATCAATTTTCTCATTAAAGCTGGAAAAAATATTGAGATATTTAACATTTATTACCACTTGGTCTTCAAAATCCTCAATGTACCTTACAGTAATGGCACATCTCAATCTAGGGTAGCTATACTTCAAGGGCTCAGGTGGCTAGTGGCTAGAGTTTTGGACCACACAGGTCTAGAAATGGCGAATAGTAGTGAAGACACCCACCCCTAATTCTGGGGACCATTCTAGAAAAAGCAGCAGGAGAAATGACAGAACAAAACAACAGCACTACTATGACTGCAGAGAATTGCTGTCCTTAGAAAAAAGCCCAGTTTCTGTTGGAATTAGATGTAAAGACATTGTGAATACAGGGGATTTTTCACAAGGACGGACCACGAGTTTCAGAGGGCACTGAGATACAGAGTATACATATTCTAGGGCAAGTCTATTTATTTTAGAACACATCTACCATTCTCTAAAGAATATAAACTACTCTCAGAGACTAACACATTTTCTATCGGTTGTGATCCATCAAAGATTCAGTGTTTGTAACTCTAAAAAGCGCTGTTACAATCCTGTTAGCTCTGCAGATAAAATATTTTAAATAATATATTTGTGCACACATAACACAAAAACATACCTATTACGCCATATTCTGTAATATAAAAATGTTAAAAATCAATTTCTAATTGATTTTTATACATGTCCTACATTCAAGTCAGGGTATTTTACATGGACCATTTTTGTTAGCAAGGGGAAGTGGTGGAACAGAGACTACTTTTGGCTCTTCATCTGCAATCATGTGTAGCAAAAAAGAACCCTGAAACCCTGGATTAATACATTAAAGACCTGACTATAGTACGGTATATTCCCTTAAGAGCCATGGAACCACATACATGACTTCCTTGTGACTTAGGTGGCTCATGTATAAAGGTAAGGGATGGACTAAATTCCCTAACCTATTTTTCAAGATCCCTTTCACTTCTAACAGTCCATGTGAGGTTCTCTGGTTTCCACTCTAACAGGTTAAATAATAATTGTGTCTGTTTTGTTTAGAGAATAAATGAAAAAGTTGGCTTTGCGTTATTTGCCTTAATAGAATCATGACAAGACTGGCTGAAGGATATATAACAACAAAAGGAGAAGCAATTTCATTTTTCTGTTATAGCAGTAAAAACCTTTTGATAAACAAATGACATGTTTTTCTCCGTTTGTCCTCAAGAAGACTTAGATACAGCATGCACAAAGTCTACAGCTGGGACAGTGGCTGTCAGAATATTTTAATTGCATTGACTTTCCATAAACTGAATTCTGGAGATGCATAAATGGCCAATTTCTTTGTGGCTCTCCCTGATAGGGTGACCATACAATTTAATGTACAAGCTGAGACACTCTTGAAAGTAAAAAGGGGACATTATAAATAATGACACCAAGAATACATGCATAAATACATGCATAAATCAAGACACATGTTTACCCTACTCTTTGAGAATTACAAGTAACATTAACAGAGCCAAATTAACAAAATTAAACCCTAGGGTCTCAAAAAATTTAGACATTATTCTTAAGCTTCCCTTAACCTTCAAAGACCTTTACTGTACAACAGTTAAGCTTAAACAGAAGGTGAAATTCTCTGGTCCAGTTGTTTGATGCTCTAATTTAAAGATGGAAGACCCGGGCTTCCCTGGTGGCGCAGTGGTTGAGAGTCCACCTGCCGATGCAGGGGACATGGGTTCGTGCCCCGGTCTGGAAGATCCCACATGCCGCAGAGCAGCTGGGCCCGTGAGCCATGGCCGCTGAGCCTGCGCCTCCAGAGCCTGTGCTCCGCAATGGGAGGGGCCACAACAGTGAGAGGCCCTTGTACCGCAAAAAAAAAAAAAAAGGAAGACCCAATGCAGGCTATGAAGGAAATCATGGGATCAAGATAGAGGAAAAACAATAAACTGACAACAACCCAGCAATATCAAAATATGTTTTAATAAGCCTATAAAATAATTTCAGTGATTGATGTGAAGTACAATGAAACACCAGAGAGATTAAAGACCTCAGGTTTTATGGTATCAGAATATACTGTACTGACAAACACAGAATATACGTGGCTGGATCTAGGCAGCCCGTGGAAACAATACTACAGGGATCCCATTTAAATTTCAACAAGGCCTAATGAGTCACAGTTTAATGCAAACCTGTTTGGGTGAGAAAGAAATAATGCCTCTTGCAATGGCAAGATAATGAGGCTCCCGATTTTTCTCAAATAATTTGTTCTGTATCTTCCCTGCTGCAGCCGTAATTCAGGCATCATCCTTCTCACCTGGATAACTCCACTGGCCTCCTGCCTGGCCTTCTATAACCAGGTAGTTTTCTACCTGATTATGAGAGAAAGCTTTCTACATCTCAAATCTGATCATGCCAATGTTCTGTTTCAGTACTGGCTTTCCAGAACCTACAAGATAAATAAAGTCCAATCTCCTCCTATACTGACTCCTAAGTTACATCTGCCACTCCCACCCCATTTATGTTCTAGAAATACTTTACTTCTCAGAACACATCACAAGATTTCAAACCTCAGTGTCTGAACTATCCCCTTCCCCCACCCTCCCTTGTAAAGTATTTCCAAAGATGCCTACCTCCACCTCCGAAGAAAAAAAAAAAACAAACTTGTTTGGACAGAGCATTTTCATCCAACTTTGTCAAACTGCAAATACGTTATTAAGAAATGTCATAAACACGTTTACCACAAAACTTGTTTTTCAACGTGTTATTGAGAGAAAAGCTTAAAAAGTAAAAAAGCAGAGGAAGGGGCATATTTATACCTGAAAAGTGAGCAATGTATTCAAGCTTGTTTGCATTTGACAGAAAACTGTGAAGGTGATGAAAAGGATCTATGCTCAGACTCCTGACTGAAACCATAATCCCCCAGTAAAAGCTGTAGCATAAAAGCTCAGGCAGCTCACACCCTCACTGCCCATTAGGAGCTTATAATGTCCCTGTACCTCTCTGGAGAGCTCAGCTTGTACAGACTGCAAGAAACTCTTGCTGCCAGAGGTCCTTGACACACTGGCAGCAAGTCCGCAGCAGAGGAGGCCAGGAGAGACAGGCCTACCCCAAAAGGTAGGCCCCTCCCTACTAGTGCACTCTGTTAGCTTGTTAAGGGAAACAAATGTAAACAGTGCAAGTGTTCATGTGTGATTAGGACTTTCGGTATTGCCTACCCTTTGACATCCCAAACCTGATTTACCTTTGACCTTGAATACTCAGAACAAAATACTCCCCTGATTCTGGTTAGTTCTTTATCTTCCAGTTGCAGCTGAGTTACCACCTGCACAAAGAGAGTTCAGACTGGAGAAGGTCCACTTCCAAGGGGCTTCTCACCTGTCCTATCCTGCTTACAAGGGCATTCACTTCCAAGGCCATGAATTCTAAGAGTCAGATACCCTGTCTCATTCAGTTTGCACCTTTCAACCTATTGATATAATATGTAGCAGAGTGGCTGGTAAATATGTAACAGACATTTGTTAGCTGAATGGAACGGTTTCCATGCTTTAACTCTGGCAAACAAGACCCATCATCACCAGGCACACAGTTTAAGTCTATTTTCTAAGGTCCTTAAAAGATGACTAAAGAGTTATCCTTCAAGGGACTTCCCTGGTGGAGCAGTGGATGAGACTCCGTAATCCCAACGCAGGGAACCTGGGTTTGATCCCTGGTCGGGGAACTAGATCGCAAATGCATGCTGCAACTAAGAGTTCACATGCCACGACTGAGGAGCCCTGGAGCCACACTAAGGAGCCCACCTGCCGCAACTAAAACCTGGTGCAACCAAATAAATAAATAAATATTATTTTTAAAAAAGAGTTATCCTTCAAGAAGCCTGTAATTGGTTTTTTTTTTACTATCATTAGAATTTCCATTCTTCAATTCAGCTTGCACACACCATTACACTAATTTCCTAAATTATATTATGACTTTTCATTCAAAATTCTCTAACAGATTAACATCACCTGTAAATCAAAATTCAAATTCTTTACCTAGAAATTAAAGATCCTTCCTATGTGACCCCAACAATCTTTCTAGCACTGATGACTGCTGTGCCCAGTTCTACTCCTTAGAAATCTTACCGCACACAGTGAGTTTTTCTTTGCTTTTTCATATTGCTGTCTGGAATCCCCGAAAACACTTTAATTTCAGATGCCCTGGTCATGACAGAGTATAGGACAATGACTGAGTTCATTCCCAGAATGATGAAATGCTTTTTTGATTTACCCCAGGCTTTGCATTTTTTAGTTAAATATTTCAAGCCTGGTTGTAATAGCAGTGTTGTCTTTCCTCACAGGTCTGTCCTGAGTACTAATATTTCCTTGATTAACTGGCCTATTGGTTCTGAAACCATATCAATGAGACCCCTGGATATGGGACATTTTTTCCATATAAACAAAAAGCAGAATGTGATATATATATATAATATATAATATATATATATATATATATGGAAATGTGTTATTTTTCCTTCCATGTAAATACACAAAGTGATGGCAAGAGCAAATTTGCATGTATTTACATTTCTCTATATCAGAAAGTGAGTGCCAAGGGGAGTTGAATAGAATAAAACACATACTTGTGTTTTTTTAACATGATTTTATTCTATTATCTCTGCTGAAAATTAAATTCTTTGAAGAGTCAGGAATATATTTAAGAGTAAGTAAAAGTTACATAAAATCATGGCCTGTATAAATAGCATGGGTATTATAGATCTACTGGAGGTAATTATGGTCTCCAAACCTCTCATACCACAGGGGGTCTTAAGAAATGGAAAGATGTATTATTTGTGGTTTAGAAATCCCCAAATACCTAGCACAGCATCGTCAACACAGCTGGTATTTAGTGCAAAATTAAAACTCAAAGTATGACCTATATCACATTCAGAAACCATTAGCTATTTGGAGGTAGAGTGTGAAAGGATATTACAGTTTGTGTAAATGTCGTCCATTCGAAGCTCAATGATTGCTTGGTAGATGAATGAAAAAATTCAAATCTGCATTCCTGATCATCCTATTCAAAAAGCACCAGATATTTTTCACTCTGGCTAAAATTTCTATAACATACATGATACCCTTTTAAAGTTGAATATTTGGAAGAGCACTAAGCACTCATTCCTCCCATTCTGTGAAAAATGGCTTATGAGGTACCAGAACCTGAAACCCACATCCTCTTTCATCCCTCATGCATCCTCTTTCATTCCCACCACTGAGCAAGTTGAAAATAGACAATTTTCAAAACCTCTGCCAACTGACTGACTTTTGGTAAGAGACGCTTTGTTCCCAGAATATGAGTACTTCTGTACTTGTGATCATTTTTTAATAGCTATTACCCTATCTTGCATCATCATGATTTGTTTTCTCCAAATGATATTTCTTGCTTTTGCTTCAGCCATAAAATAAGTCATAGCTGCATATTCTTGTCTAAAATGATAAATGAAACTCTTGGCTTCTATGTCTGGATGGATTGGATTTGGCTATTTGTAGTACTTTGGGCGCATTATTTTCCCAAAGTTTAGTGGTATAAAACTCTCTTCAGTTTTTATTGACCAGTTTATAACAGGTGGCTATCAGGCTTACTGTAGTGCAATTCTTAGATTTTGCAAACTGGTGCAATAATAAACAGTTTATGTTAATTATCCCCTTTCCAACTTCTGGGAGAATAGACATTTTGATTGCAAATTTCACACTTGTTCATTAACACTATGGTTTCTGAGTATGCACTGGACCGTTTTTTTTGTTTTTGTTTTTTTTTTTTTTTTTGCGGTACGCGGGCCTCTCACTGTTGCGGCCTCTCCTGTTGCGGAGCACAGGCTCCGGACGCGCAGGCGCAGCGGCCATGGCTCATGGGCCCAGCCACTCCGCGGCACGCGGGATCCTCCCGGACCGGGGCACGAACCCGTGTCCCCTGCATCGGCAGGCGGACTCTCAACCACTGCGCCACCAGGGAAGCCCCTAAACAATCCGGTTTTTAAGAAGTTGAATCTATCCTGAAAAGGCAAGTCACAGCATCTATGATAGTCTGAATTATTCTCTGGTTACTCATTTATCTGTTTCCTCTATTAGACTGGAGTCTATTTGAGGCCATGCATTTGGTCACCAAATCCTAGCATAATGTCTTAACAGACACATACGTAAAAGTTTGTTAAGCTGATCGGAAGATGATCCCCAGTAGCTTCCACAGTATACCTAAGGGGAGAAAGTCTGCCTTTGGAACACTGAAGTGAACTTAAGACTTTCCTTGGGTAACACATCCCTCAGTGAGCACAAGGCACACAAGGTCCCCCGTAGCATGGGGGAAGCCGGAGCACATCTCTCCTCTTCTCTCTCCATCCAGGCACGAGGCACACAATGGTCAGCGGGGCTGTGCAATTCGCCCTGCTGAGGGATCACTGAACATATAGATCCCATTCTCACTGGTTCCCTGGGAAAAGGGGACATTGAAGACCTCCCCTAGGAAACGCAGCAACATGGGAGGAGCCCTCTGTTTAATTCAAGTGTCTGATATTAAAAGAAATCTCGTAAAATTAGAATATGTCCAAAAGAAACAATGCCAGAATGTTAACTAGACTTATTGTGGTGATGATTTCACAATTTAGACAAATATTGAATTATTATGCTGTACACCTGAAAGTAATATAATGTACGTCAATTATACCTCAATTAAAAAAAACTGTTTTCACTTAAAAAAAAGGAAATGATGAGTCCATGAAACTGGGCTATAAACTTTAATTAGTCTGATTCCTAAAAACATTATCTAATTCAAATATCATATTGGTCCATGAAATTTATTATAAAAGCAAAAGATCACTATATATATTTTATAATAGATCTTATTTATATTTATAATTTTTATAAAATAAATATATTAAGGTATATGCTTTATAAAATAAATATCATATACAACTATATTACATATACTTTATAAAATTAAATAGAATATATAAATATATTGGGCTTCCCCGGTGGTGCAGTGGTTAAGAATCCACCTGCTAATGCAGGGGACACAGGTTCAAGCCCTGGTCCGGGAAGATCCCACATGCCACGGAGCAACTAAGCCCGTGTGCCGCAACTACTGAGCCTGCGCTCTAGAGCCCGTGAACCACAACTACTGAGCCTGCGTGCCGCAGCTACTGAAGCCCACACGCCTAGAGCCTGTGCTCTGCAACAAGAGTAGCCACCGCTGTGAGAAGCCGGCACACTGCAATGAAGAGTAGCCCCCGCTCACCGCAATTAGAGAAAGCCCGTGCACAGAAACAAAGACCCAACAGAGCCATAAATAAATAAATAAATAAAAATTTATAAAAAAGAATATATAAATATATTTTATAAAATATATCTATAAAATACAGTATTTTCTATTTTATTTAAAACTTGTATTTATTTTCTGTAAATATATAAATATATTATGCAAAGGAAATTATATAAATGTTATGAGATCACAAGAGCTAAGGTGCACAAAAATATATGACTATTAATACCACCACTGCTACTATTATATTTTTATGAAGGACTTTATGTGTGGCAGGCACTGCAGTAAATGCTTTGCCTCATAACTCGCTGGTACGTGTAGATTATTATTCTGACTTTCCAGATGAGAAAGATGAGTCTTGAAGAAGTTAAAGAGCTTTCTGTAGTCATGCAGCTGAGAGAATGGCAGCGTAAGCCGAGCATCTGAGCACCTAACCTCTAACTACAATGTGTTGGAGACTAATTCTTTTCATAATAGGCATATTCATTCCTACAACTGGTACAGACAGCAAGCAATGTAAGGAATGTGGACACATGACACACGTGTCGTGGGAGAATCAGTAGGAGATGCTAAGAAGATTCTTTCACAGAGGATACATGCCAGCTAAGGTTTGCCAGGATATCCTTTGGAATCTGCCTTGATGTTATTGGAAATACATTTATTCATTGAACAGGTATTTATTGAATAAGTAACTGGGAGAAAAGAAAAGACTTAAAGCAGATGTCCATTTAAGATAGAGGATATAAATTTTAGTAAGGGAATGGAGTGAAGGGGGCAAACAGAAGGTTAGTAAAATAACCCGGGTAAGAAATGATAAAGGTCTGAACTAAGATAGTACCAGTAAGATTGGAAAGAACAAGTGGGCACAGGAGATACTTGTAGAATTAAAGCAACTGTGACCAGCCATTGAGGGATGGTACAGGGATAGTAAAACATAAGGTTACTCTCAGGTTTCTGCCAGGTGGATGGATGGTAGTGCCATTGAATGAGACAGAAAAGAAAGAAAATGAGATTTTGTGAGAAAGATGATGAATTTTGGTTTACACTGCAATGAAGTTCCTCTGGCCTTCCAGTTAGTGGTTAGAAATAGGGCTTTGGAGTTCAGGATTAGAGATATAGAGTTAATGGCACAGAATGATAACTGAAGCCCGGGGAAACAAGGTAAAAGTAAAAGGCAGGTATGACAGAATATCAATATAAGAAGAGCCAGGGAGAAAATGGAGGTAGGGATGGAGACCACAGGGCTGTGACAGGTCAGGAGGGAATGCAGGAATAAACAGGGCTACTTCTTCTAGACCCAGCCCTGGTAAAATCAGATCCTTGACTGAGTCCGACCATACTCTGATCTCTAGGGAAGCTGTGAAAGTTGAGAGGATCTGGCCTGTCATGTAGTTTAAACACCATCAAATTTCTAGTGAAGATTTTCAAGCAGGCATAGTTTTCATGTACAATAGTTGCCGAAACATGCAGCAGAGTCTTACAGTTTGAAACTTTTTGAGGAAACATTTTAAAATTGAGAGAGTCCACAAAAAGTTATTGATTGTAGTACTTGCTTCTTATTCTATATTACCATAAGTCATGGCACACAAAGATGACACCATTCCACTGTTAGAGCATATTTGCAACACTGAACATACTTTTTCAAATAAATGTTTTACTTTGAAATAACTTGAGATTTAGTAAAAAGTCGTGAAGATACTTCAGGGAGCACACACTTCACCCAGCTCCCAGTGATGTTAACATCTTATATAAACATGGCACATTTGTCACAACTAAGATTGACACTGGGGCACAGCTATTAATGAAACTCTGGACTTTATTCACATTTCACCCCACTGCATTTCGTTTTCATGTCTCTCTCATCTCCTCTGCTCTGTGACCGTTTCTCAAGTCTTTCCTTGTCTTTCATGACCTTGAAAATAGCAATCAGGTATTTTGTAGAATGATCTTCAATTTGGGTTTCTCTGATTTTTTTCAAAGATTAAACTGAGATTACGGGTTTTAGGGAAGTACACCGCAAGTGCCCTTCTCACCCTATACCTAGAGAGAGGGGCGTGTACTACTAACATGAATTATCACTGATGATGTTAATTATGATTCCTTGATTAAGGTGGTATCTGCTAGGTTTCTCTAATGTAAAGATAGTATTTATTCCTTTCCAGAGCACACGTGTACACACACGACAGATTTATTACGTTTTGCTTTAGATAAGACTGGAATCTTGCCAAAGATACCAGCTCATCAGAGCGGACTTTATTGAAGACATCAGAGTACCTTGGAAAATACTTCTCACAGTACTATCATAGTTCTTCCAGCAACCCTAGGGATATCTTATTATATTGATAAAGTAACTAGTCCAATCAGATACAGTCAGTCTTAAATTTGATGGCAGCAACAGATATTTAGTATGAACATAAAAAAGTCATTAGTCCATTACAAACCAATCATGTCCAATACTGATAATCAGTAGATATCAATAGTCTAAAGCTCTCCAAGATCAGCAGGTAGGTCTGACCCAGACACCTTTCAAATTACTACTTCTCCCCTGGGTGCCTTTAAGAATGGAGTCTCTATCTCCCCACTTGGTCCTTTTGGTCTCCTGAAAGTAAGCCCCACTGGCTGTTGAAGCCAAAAATCCTGAGGGCTCATCTTCTGGGCACAGGATCCCCGGGATAGAGAGCCCGATGTGGGGCTCAGACCCCTTGCTCCTTGGGGAGAACCTCTGTAGTTGTAATTATTCTCCCATTTGTGGGTCGCCCACCTGGGGGTAAGAGTCTTGACTATACCATGACTCTGCCCCTCCTACCCATCTTGTTATGGTTCCCTCTTTATGGCTTTATTGTATAAGATCTTTTCTGGTAGGTTTCAATCTATTTCTCTGATAGTTGTTCTGTAAATAGCTGTAATTTTGGTGTGCCCGAGAGGAGGTGAACTCAAGGTCTTTCTACTCTGTTCTCTTGGGTTCATTAAGCAGTCCTATAGTCTTTATGTGATATTTAATTTGTAGTCATTAATATTTGTCTGTGTGTATAAAACTTACACATTTGCTCTTATCTATATAATACTCAGCATCCTGCAGCATTTGATTAAAAAACTGTTTACAAAAAAATAACAGTATAAATGGGCTAAAATGTATTGAGGTTTTAGCAAATAAAACTAGTATGAGTTTAAATCTATACAATATACAGTTTGAAATTAACATCAACTTTTCTGCCCAAATTTTGCCCAACATAAAGTCTGTTTAAAACATCAGAAACTGAAGTAACTCATTCTATTGCCATATAATTCTAGGAAATACCCTAATCTGTATTTTAGGAGACCTGTTATTCTTAGGGCCTTATGATCTAGATTTCTTCCTGCTTCATCCTAAACAATGTACATCTTACATTTTTTGAAACTTGGAGCAATAGCTTTTAATGTTTTCCACCGAATTCCAGGGTTTAGATCGCAAACGTGTGTTACAGCATCAGAATATATATGTGCTCTTTGAAGATTCAGTCCTAGCGGATGGCATCCTGATAAATTTGTTATTCATGACTCAGTCACAGATAAACAATGTGGCAACATAAAGCAAAGCACTAAAAAGTCTCATGTATCAGAACCTTTTTGCAGAGGAATTAAAAGTAGAGGAGGAACAGGTTTAAAACAGATAAATAATAAATAAGGTAATTTAGGGAAATCTTTTCTTTTATAATTAACCTCATGTTCTAGACAGTTAACTCCTTTAGGATAATGACAGACCCTAATCCAAATTCTATAAAGTGCTAATATGTTACACAGTATGGTTCCTTAACATATTAAATATTACTTTAATTCAATTCATTTATACTAGAGTTAATATTTTAAAGTATATGCTAAAAAGATAAAATCTTACTAAAAAATATAGACACTTTGAATACAAATTCATATTTATAATTTAATAAGTGGAAAACAAGAAATGTATGATAATTTTGTAAGATTTATTAGGTGGAGAAGTATAAAGGATTTTCGGACACAGTTTATGTGTATTTCAGGAAGAAATTTGTAAAAGCCCTCATGATGATCTCACTTGAGGGTAGGAGAATGTGTGGAGGGGAATCTTTTATGATTTTCCTTTCCAATCTTTCTAATCTTGCTTTTCTCCTGCTATTATGTTAAACCAAAGACAATGTTGTGCTCCCAGGTTAAACATAAAGTCAGGTGGAAGCTCACAGATAGTCCTCAGATTTAACATAACCATCTTTTTCAGTCTGAACAAGAGCTAATTTGGATGGTTTTGTTAGTAATGAATTCAGTTGACCTAACCATGCTTCTGCAAACACCAAGTAACCACACTGTTCTCTGTCATAAAGCTCTTCAAACCATCTGCTGTTGGTTCACTGAAGTGTTAGCCATCTTCCCTGTGGACTGCCATACTTGGCCACCATCTTCTCCCCTTTGCCATCTAACTTCTATTTGTTTCTCATGTCTCAGCCTTCTCTAAAAAAACCTCTTCCCTAACTGCATCATCTCCTGCTCTCCTGTGAGTTCCCCGAGCATCTCTTATACGCACAGTGCTACCGTACAATCGTGAACAAGACAGACCTGATCCCAGCCTAATGGGCTACACAGTCAAGCTGGGAAGAAAGGCCTTAAGCAAACAATTAGATATACACAATTAACACCAATTATTAGCAGTGTTCAGAGTATCGTAAAGGAGAAAAGAGGGAGGCATAGAAATGTAGAGCCGCAGAGCCTAATCCAGAGCTATGGTGGAGGAAAGACCGCCTTGAGGACGTCAGGCATACTCTGCCATCATGGCCTTGGCAAAGACAAGGAAAAATACAAAAAAAAAAATCAAAATATATTCACAACATTCTAGAGAGAGGGGGCAACATAAATACAAAAAACACCTTAAGGCAAAGGAGAGGAGGGAATCTGGCATATTTTGGGAACAAGGAGAAAGGGGGCTCAAGATGAGGCTGGAGAATGCACTGGACCCAAAACATGCCAACCATGGAGGTGCCCAGCTCCCATTCTCTCCACGAAGACCTCGCTACTGGGCTGAGAGGAGGGCAGCTGGCTATCCCGGCCCAGCGGCAACCCCTTCATGACACAGCACAGCCTGCCACCAGGGCCATGCACATCCCTGGCAGCCTCCAGCCTATGAGTAAGCACGGTGGCAGCAGGAGTGTGCGGCCCTTTCTGCCCAATGCAGGAGTCCTCTAACAGGTCCTCTCGCTCCAGGCCTCCACTGGCGCGGCCAAGACTTTGTCCAATTTGTTTCACAGATTATATACACCTGATTATCCTCTTCCCCCAGTTTGACGCTCTCTCTGGATTTTGGCCTTGTTGAGTTTGAGATACGATGGTTTGTTTTGAGAGTCAATGACTGAATACTGTATTAGAGATACTATCAATTTGACACAACAAATGACACTCACAGAATTTCATTCACAGCTTTCAATACACTCAGTGGAAGTACTAGGAAAATTGAAACAGTTGTGAAGATTTACAATTTTTTTCTAAGAAACGCAACATCAGCTATGTCGGGATGAAGCAGATAACTCTCAATAGGTTGTCTTCTGTTTCCTTAAACAAATATATTATTACCACAATTGATTGTTGGAAGTAGCACATTAGGTACAGCTCAAGCTACAACGGAGATGAGAAATGTTCGTTCAATTACGTTTATTGAGTTTGCAGAGTGAGCTACTTGTCAATTATAATAGTTAACAAGGCTTTCCTTCAAAGGGAGAAAAGGATCTACTGCCTCAACTTAATAAATATACATTAGAATAAATCTTTCATAACTTCTGCGAAGGAGTAAGTTTTTATTCGGGGTGCATCTCCACTGCCTATGCCATCCCGCCACACATGTATTAGGCATGTAGTTGGACTGTATGAGACATGTGGATCGACCCCCCACTCCCTGCTCCAGTCCAAGACAATCAGGTTATTCTCATCATCCTTCGCCAAAACCAAGTGGTGGTTAATGGAGAGATTTCAGGACTTAGGTCTCATGACGGTGGGAAGTGATGACCCTGCCCCTCAATCCCTCTAGATGTAACGATGTAAAAACAATTGCTATAAGCAGCCATCGCAGACAGTCAGGGAAACCAGACTGAAGAGAAAGCTTACACAGCAGAGCCAAGACAATGGAAGAAGCAGACATGAGATCTGACTGCTCTGTGTCTGAAGTCGGCCCTACCCCGTTCGATTACTGAGGAAAGGCTGAAACACGTCTCCTGTTACTTGTACTGTGAAAACCATCCTAATGTACAAAGGTGTTTTCCTAGTTTTCTTAGTTTAAAAATGACACATTGGATCACGAATCTCAGCTTACCTTCCTGCCCTTCCCAGGAAAATAATGGTCAATTGTCATTCACTGCTTCGGGTTTAATTTCATGGATCTTCATGGAATACAGACTTTAAAAAGTTTGCATATCATTTCAACAAGTATCAAAAAAAAATTGTCTAATACAAAAACATACAAATTTGTGCATTAGCTAATTGATGTGATTATACACTTGGGTGCTAGGTGAAAATCACTACTGAACACCTTAAAGAGTCCACATGTACAAAGCAGCAGACTCTTTTCTCATTTAAAAAAATAGTAATATTTTATTTGTTTACATAAGAGTTTGCAATGTTGGCCAAATCTAGGCCATATTTCCTTGTTTGTCTTGCCTACATAATATATAAACACACAAACACAAACACACACAGCTCTTCAGAGCAGCAACCAACCTGAGATAGAAAGCAGCTACTCCCTTTAGGCTGAGAATGAGCTGCCAGTTTTGTTTGCTTTGTACAAGGTCCACTTCACCCGTGTGGGGACCTCATCACAGTAAGGTTCTGGAATCTGTGACCTCTGATTCAAGTGCACACGTTAATGTTTTGACAACTAAGTGCAGATTTATTCATATACTGGAAAAACCTGACAAGCACAAAAGCAAATAATGATTTCAGAAAAGTAAAAACAGGATTGTTCACATCCTTGGTATAAGACGCTTCACCAAATAGGCGCCTATCCTACCTGTAGGTCTTTTTCTTCTATCTTATTTTGGAGCACTTCAAGGCACTTGGTAAAGTCAGTATGGCACTGATCAGGAGTTGAAATAATTTCACATCCCTGTGTTAAATAAGATAAAAGGTAGGAATAAGTAATGATGTCAGCCTTGGAACAAGATCAAGAGCTATAAAAGTAAAGTATCAGACGTATCCTGTCATGCTTGTATTATACCTTGATCATCAGAATCATTCTCATTATCTTTATTATTTCACATAACAGGATATCTCAGCAATGATGTTAGACTATCACAATAACGATCTGATTACGACAAGCACTTTACCCAAAAAAGTACAGATTATGCTACATTAATGGTCCTTAAAAATCACTGCTGTGATGACATTCAAGATTAGCATAAGGACTCAGGTACAAGTATTATAAAATGTATTCACAGTGAAATTACCTGAAATTAAACTATTTCTAAAAAACTTTGAGTTTCTTCGAGCAGACTTCCTAAGTTTACCCACACGACAGAAAAACTAATACTGACCTAATGATAAACTACATTTTAAGTAAAATCAAGTTAGATGTCCTATAAAATTCCTTTACAGCACCCTTTTTTCCTCATGTAAAAAGAAGCAGGAAGAGAGATGCCTGTGTAAATATGTCTTTTGGATTACCTTTTGGACAAAATGAAGTGAATTTGTAAGATCTCTGCCTTTTCTACAACAGATAACTAGTGAAAAACACTGAAAAATATTTATAAATAGAGTGCCACAAAAGTGCCAGCTTGTTGGCACTAGTGAACTGAGGTGGTGCAAGAAACGATATTTTTGAAATGACACCTTTCTCTCCAATGTCTTACAGAAGCAAAGGTATGAAAAACCAGAGCATGAGGGGACTTCCGACTTCTTAATTCAGGAATAAAACAATGCAAGGTCTCTGACAAACAGCTGAGTAAGTGAAAGTTAAATATAATCTAGTATATAAAGTTGTCATTCAAAGAGTTTTCAAGGATGAGAAAGCAAATTAACCAAATTAACTAACGGAGCAAATGAACCAAAGTGGAACAAATTGCACGCGCACGCACGCACACACACAGGCAAAAATTCACGTCTGGCAAATCCTTGCCTATGGCTTTGGGACCACAGGATCTTCGGCAAGAGAAGACTCACTGTTCCTTGAGTACAGGGAAACTGACCACTGCGTTTTGCTAAGACAATACCAGCACATACCAAGCAGTCTACAGAAGTTTGATGGATAGATAAATGATGGGTGGATTAAAACCATTTCTCTCCTCATGGGACTAATGCTACGTTTCTCTGAAATATTAATGTGGATAAATCAGACTATGAGTCTAACTCAGAAAAGCAACAATGACATTATTTTTTCAGGCATTATGCTACCTGCTGCCATTAGGAAACTATGTAACACTTATTTTAAAGTATGATTAATACAGATTCTTAAAATGGTGACAAATATTAGTGCTTCATATGCAATTATATAAACTAAAATTCAACAATACATTAATGTTAACAAAGTGAACATCCAATCAGGTAAAGTGAAATACAAATGTACCACTGAGGCTTAACAAATACAGTATAAAGTACTACATAAATAATTCACGGTATTTTTTTAATGAGTCGTTATTTCTCAATAGAAAGAAAAACGACAAGGAAAAAAACTGATATCAGGAACTTAGTAAAATTTAGCAATAAACAGTTTTCAGAACATGTCCTGGAATGGTAATAGTTCAAATTAATTTCTAATAGTGCCGGCATCTATAGCTATAACAAACACAAAAATATATTCTCATAATATATATCTTAATCTCAGTAAAATCACAAGTCATCTAAAGAGCAAAGGTTTATGTTCAGTGTGGTATATTTTAAAAAGAAAAAACGTTCAAGTAAGGGTTACGGTAAATACTCAGATTAACCAAATAACTTTATTATTAGCTCAGTTAACCAAATAATTTTATTATTAGTTAAATTATTAAGTCTACCTTACAAATATTACAATATTTTATTAATGACCAAATAACTATTATTACATCTACCTTATGACTATTAAAATATTAATCAAAATATTAGCTTTAAGCTGTAAGCTCCATGAAGGTACCCACTAGGTCCCTTTGCTCATTATTGCATCTGCAGACAAGAACCCAACACGGGACACAGCAAGTAGTAAGCATTCAATAATGAATAAAGTCATTTATAAAAGCCTGAGATAAATTACCACTCTAGACCCGGCATCAGCAAAGTTTTTCTGTAAAGGGCCAGAGAGTAATTCTTTTAGGCTTTGCAGGCCAAAGGGCCTCTGTCCCAACTACTCAGCTCTCCCTTTGTATCATGGAAACATCTACAGACAAAAAAAAATGAGTAGGAATGGCTGTGTTCCACAAAAACTGAAATGTGAATTTCACGTAATTTTCACGTTATGAAATATTATTATTCTTTTGATTTTTTCCCAACCATTTAATACGGTAAAAACCATTCTTAGGTTGCCAGCTATACAAAAGCAGACAGCGGACGAGATTTGGCCTGTGGGCTGTAGTTTATCAACCAATCCCCGTTCCAAGCCCACAAATAGTTTTTGTGATTTTAACCACCAAACTCTGTACATGTTTGAGGAATTTAATATGAGGGAAAAGTCACCGGCCTTTAAAAAAATCTCTGCGAACTCCCTTTTCCTTATCTGTAACGGACCTAGCAGGCAAACTAACAGTGCCGTTGAGATGCCCTGTATAATGCCCAGAAAGCACCGGGCACAGAGACGAACACAAAGCAAATTCTCACCTTGGCACTTCCGAACAATCTCTAGAAACGTCAATGCTACAGTCACACCACCTCGCGTCAAAGGTCACTAGAGTAAGCGAAATATTGCTAATATTCCCCATAGAACCTTGTGTGGAGGCTTATAAAACTATTTTTGAATTCACTGACAACTTGCAAGAAATTATTACAAGACAATGAGTGTCATTAATGAACCTAATTTCAAAAGATCAATGCAAAAGCCGTTAGACTGTCATTCTCAATTAATTTTACTGTTTGCCAATAATTCAACTAAAATAGATTAATGAGTTTTTATATTTAACACACGTAAAACCTATCAGGTTATATTATGCTGACTCCTTTAAAACTCCTTAATTAGAAAGGAAACAAATCCTTTGGAAAAAAAATTATAACAACATATCAACTGTTATTTCATGCACTCTATCCAGAGAGAGACTTGGCCTCCTAAAAACAAGAGGCAAGTCCAGTGAAAGCATTCCCAAACTTGCTATTAGCTTATTCATTTTAGGATAAGTCATTTAGTGCCTATCCATCTAGCCAGGACAAGAAAGGACTTATGAAAATTATCCTGCAAAAAGTTTTTGGGGCTCTGAGACTTCTACTGTAACTTTATGGACTGTGTTTATAAGGTTAAAAGTTTAGAAGTGTTATTTCCTTGTAGGTACCACGCACACCAACTCTGAACATTTACTTGGAGTGACTTGCATATAGCTTCTCACCTAACAGAATTAAATATGTCTGTAGCTACAAAATCTAAAATGCTTTTCAACAAACAGATTATTTTCCTAACAACATATAACTTAATTCTCTGAAAAATCAGATAACCTCAAAACTTATCTTAAAATTAGAATCTTAACATTGTGATCTGTTGATAATTAACTATCTTCCTCACTAAATCAATAACGATAATAAAAAGTAACATTTGAGTACACATCTTGTTATATGAGATATGAGTCACTTTATATGAATTATGTTCTTGAATCTCTAAGACAATCTTATAAGGTTAATGTAATTATCACATTTTAAGATGTGTAAACTGAAGTTTAGAGAGATTAAATAACCTGCCCAAAGTCACGCAGCTGATTTAGGACATAGTATGTCATCTGAAGCCCATACTCGTAACCTACCAATGCTTTGTACTCAACCCTGCTTAATTAAACTTTGGGTATTTTGCAAGGTTTAAGCAGAAAAACACCTTTATAATTTATACTGAACCTTTATTTAGTTGCTTTTCTCCCATTTTAAATCCCTGAAAATCCTTTAGCTTTTAGACAGACATGACCCCTGCCTGACTCCATGCTGATTCCGTTGTAGCCCAAGGCTTGGGACCCTCAGAACACCCACAGACATCTGAAGTGCGCAGTGAGTGCTTAGCTATCCTTCTCGTCCCTTTTTTCTGCTTTCCCAACTCATTATACTGTCACTATATTTATCATTTATATTCATGACATAATTCACTTTTTTTGGCTATTAAACATATCATTCTGATCAACATCTCTGTATACAAGTGTTTATTTCTGGTTATTTTCTTAGAATTGAATTCTTAAAATGAAATTACTGGGGAAATTATAAGAACATTTTTTTATAACCCTTGGTAGATGTTGCCAGAGTTTCCTGCCTTTCCAGGCAGGCTGTAAATATAAATATTCCTACTGGTGTATGAGGGTGAAAAAAAATTTCTTCTTTTAAAATATAAGTAACAGTAGGAAAGATAATTCATCATGAATTTCTTACTGTGAATTAACTTACTTGCCGTACTTCCTTCTTAATCACAAACAGATTAATTTCATTAAGGAAAAGATGACTTTCACTGGAGAGGAAGGGAAAAGAAAGTTAAGACAATTTTGGAGTGTGAAGCAGGGCTGAGACTGGAAGTGGTCCACCCAACTGAGGACTAAGGAGCTAAAGGACAGTATGAAAGAAAGGGACACTTCTGGGAGGGGAAACAGGTGTCAATCAAGGGTAAAGAAAAGGAGGCAAGAAGATGTCGAAGACCACCTTTCAAGTTGGCTCTGAAAAGATGAAGTACAATTTATTATCCCATCACATTAGAAAACTGATACTTTTTTTAAAAATAAGCAATGATAATAAGAGCTTTATGGGGTATTAAAATTCTAGCTCCCACACACTTTATTTTCCCCTATCCATTGCCGAAGTAGCCTTTCTTCCTGTATGTTAGCATACATTTAAAAATATTTAGGGAGATATACTCAAGAGTCTTAAAAAAATTGAATACATTACACTTTTAATAATGAGGTTCCATAATCTTTTATTAAACTGAATTGACCAGAACACTGTAATAAGAAACTGGCTGCCAGATTAAGAGCACAGCAGGGATAAAGCAAAATGACTTATACTCTGAATAAGCAAAGATAGAGATCTAAAATTAGCCCAAACTTGTTCTCAAATTTGCTAAGAAGGGGAATAGTTGCATAAAGCCGATTGAAATCTAAATGACCTACGTTCCTTGACACAGGTATGAAAATTGTCTTTTTACTCTGTAGAGATGTTATCACAAAGTAACCATTTCCCACTTTCCTCTTTATTGTATAAAGCATACTATGGTAGATTACTACTTCAGTTTTATTTACCAGACTTCTAAAAACATTTCTACTTTTCAAACTAAAAAGTTTTCTTTAAATTATCAAATGACAGCTGACGAGTAACAATTTCTTCAGCAAGAATGTCACGTGATTAAACTCTTAAAAATTCTAAGTAACAAGTTGCCTAATATAATCCAGTGTTCTCTTTCTGTTTTTCTAGACAGTGTATAAAAGAAGAGAACAAAAGTAATTTACCTTGTAGCAATTCTCCATTCAATCCCAAACATAAAGAGACATTCTAATCTGCTATAACCTTCACCGCCCTGGGTGTTGTAAAATAACCTTTCCTTTCAACACGGCATTGAACGAAAACTTTAAGCATTTGAAACAAGAAAGCCACCACATCTATTAACAGAAGTCAAAAGTTATTTTAAAACAGCACAGGGTCTCAAAATGATGGCTTCCTTCCTAAAAGCAGAGCCAGAGTTCCCAGTGGAACAGGGTGTCCAAAAGACTTAACATAGCAGGCTCAAGAATGCTTTTATAAAGCCTGCTTGCATGGTTGGCCTTTGGACTAACACCTGGAGGACCTGAACGGTAAACAGTTCCCTATACTGATAAACAACTTTCCCCAATGGTGGCTCACTGTGCCTAAATTATTTGTACAAACCATGTGGTTTATGCTAAGCACCTGCTTTCTTTTTGCCCCCAGTAGAATTTTGGGCACTGGCTCTTGAATGAGCTTCCCTGGTGACAACACATCACACTTGTTACAATTGATTAAGCACACACATCCTACTGACTCCACTGGGAAAGGACTCTTGCAACTGGTGACTCATTTCCTCCAGAATATTCCCCCAAGTGCCTTTTCCCTTTGCTGATTCCGCTTCCTATACTCACAGCCGTGATTTATTACAGCGAGAGGCTGACTATATGACGAGTCCCGTGAGTCCTCTAGTGAATTACAGAACGTGGAGGTGGTCTTGGGAACCCTCAAAACAAAGAGCTACAGAGATTCTTCCTCTACTAGGATGCTTGTATAGGCTTCTATTTTACAATAATCCTATAAGTATCTGGACGCAGAGATCTGGTCTTGTCCAGGTGCCATTCCTTCACACCCACTATAAGTATGCCAAGGACGGACTCGGCCTCCATCAGCGCTCTCTGCCAACTCTCCCCAGAAAAGCAAGGATGTGGTGGGGCAGGAGTGGGAGTGCTGAAGGTAACCGTGGTGGAGGTTATTGTTCAATTACCCAGAACTAAGCAGAACCTGAAAAGGAAAATTGAATGCTCACAAAGAAAAAGGAGGCCACAGGATTTCCCCGGCATTGAAACTGATCCTCACTTTACTTTGAGAAAACTCCCTCCTTTCGACTAGAAGATTACGGCATAACGGCTAGAAAAGAGCGCAGATTCTGGGGCCAGAATGCCTGTTTGGAGGCTACTTAAACCATTTCCTAGTTGTGTAAGCTCGGGCAAGTTACTCAACCTCTTTGTGCTTCCATACTCATCTGTAAAATGTAGGTGACAGTTCCAACCTAATAAAATTTGATGCAAGGATGAAATGAATTTATAAATGAAAGCACATATAAAAGTGTCTGTCATATTGTGAGCACGTTAAAGTCATTGTCAGCCATTGCTCTTTTCAAGGTTATATTGATTATTTCTCTCATCAACTTTTAAGAGTAGAGAAAACCTGAAATAGTACAACAAACTTATAAGCATCCAAATACATTTTAGCCTGTTGGAAACCAATATACTACTTTAACTGTTAGTGGGTAAAGGGTAGTTTTTCAATGGTGAAACTCACTTGAGAAGTGTAACACTAAGGTAAACAAAATTAAAATTTTGGCAGACTTACTTAGAATGATACTGTGCATGGTGAATTTCCAAGAGGGACATAGAGAATGTCAAATTTCACAAACTCGTTTGATCACAGAGATCTTTTTTATAGCAAGTTATCATGTGGCACTTGGTGTAAATCTTTTTTATACCAAGTATCTAAAAGAAGGATTAGACACCTGAGTCATATAAACTTTCATGAGAACCTACTAATTCCTAGGGATCCCAGAAGGAATGACCAAGACTTCAGGTTGCAGGAGATCACATATTACATATTAATAGGGATAAGGAGGAAAATTAAGATAAAATTCTTTCGATCAAGCTCCGCAAGGAAAGAACAAAGGAAGGAATGCCCAACAGCTACAGGTGGGGAACCGTGGGGGAAGATTGATGAGTAGGGGGTTCCCATGCACACTATTTGAGAATCAGTGTCTTTGTCTTTAAATTGGAATTAAAACACAAGCACTTCCTGCTTAACATCAGTAGTCTATTTAAGAAAAATCAGACATCCTATTCAAATGTCAACCAAAAGCCTGTTTCCCATTATTTTGACTGGGAAAAAATATATTCAAACCCAAATACTCAGTCTCCTAAAATGCAACTGAAACACATTTACAGAAGCAACAGACATTATGATGAGATGTAAAATGATGAGAAATTTTCTGCTATTAGATATAACATTTATGGCATCTTATATTTAACAAAAGGAGCACAGGTTTAAAAAGTTTAGACAGGGCTTCCCCGGTGGTGCGGTGGTTAAGAATCTGCCTGCCAATTCAGGAGACACGGGTTCGAGCCCTGGTCCGGGAAGATCCCACATGCCATGGAGCAACAAAGCCCGCGTGCCACAGCTACTGAAGCCCACAAACCTAGAGCCCGTGCTCCACAACAAGAGAAGCTACCACAATGAGAAGCCCGTGCACCGCAATGAGGAGTAGCCCCTGCTCTCTGCAACTAGAGAAAACCCATGTGCGACAACGAAGACCCAACACAGCCAAAAATAAATAAAATAAATTAAAAAAATAATAAAATAAATTTTAAAAAAAGTTTAGACAGACTACCCTTGCCCAGTGACTGAGTCTGCAGAAATGTGGGTATGGTCATGCCACTGTTAGATGACAATAGGAAAATATCATCAAGAAACACTGATTTAATAAAAGATATTCTTTAATAATTCACGTTATTTCCGAAAAATAAAAAAAATCTTACCTTTCCCAATTCTGAAAAAGATACAATGAAAGAACAAGGAGACGACAGTCTGCCTGGATCTCCGTCTCCACTCCTGCAGTTTACAGTACTGTAGAATTACCAGCTGGCCTAGAATAATCTTGTTATGTCTCTAATAGAAAAGTAGTGGCCTAGCACCAACTCAACATTACTGCAAGTCTCACTCATCATTTATACTGGGGATTACTGTATCTCTTCAACCAAGTCTTATCTTTGTAACTGCAGGGCTAACAGGGTCTTGGGCCCACACCATATTCCAATACTCTTGCCCATCGTTAGGATACCATACCGTGTTCTTCCAGGATCTGGAAGAATTAACAGAGAAGATAATATCAGAACTAAGATCTAGAGGTCTATTCCTGACTTATGACGAGGGTAGTTTTCACCACCCTGTCGAGAACATGGCCTTGTGTTGATGGCAACAGTTTTCGGAATGCCAAAAGACTCACTTTTGTCATACCACAAAGACGACGTTCTTATACTTACAGCCTACCCCTGCCCTTGCTATCTTTCTGTTACCAAATCACCTTGGTTCTTCAATGTTCTATCTTGGCTCAATTCCATGTTCTATAAATAGATTTTATATAATGTAATGATTTACCAGTTTGTTTGGTCATTCTTGGTCTGGCCCAGCTATTGCAGTTCTACTCTTGCCACCCCAGAAATGCGGGTGAAAGGGAGTGACGTGATGGAAATGTGAAGGGACAGTGTTTGGTTCTCACACTGACCATTATCACACTGCTGGTGATACTGGCATTCATTCCCAAGGATGCTAAATACCTTGTGCAAAAAACTGTCCTGTCCAATAGACCAAAGATGTAATCTGTTGAAGAGCAGTAGCAGTAACTGAGTCCCAGTTTTAAAAAAAATTTTTATGGAAAACATGAACATTGATACGAGAGCTGTCTCTAGCTAGTTCTACCATTTTCCTTAAGTCATTTAAGCTTTATGAGCTTCAGTTTCCACATCATAAAATTGGGCTTAATAACACTGTTTAATTTTTATAATATTTTAAATCATTTTACATTTTTATCAGTATATTTTACAACATATTGCTATCTTATATCCTACACAATCACATTTATGGAAAAACCTGTTTTTCGGTGACTTTCTAAGGCATTAATTAAAAACTGCAACTAATTCCTTAACCTCCTAAACATAAGGAAGCATGCTTTAAAACCCCCTTCCTATGTCCAGTAAAAACCCCAAAGACTATATGCAACAGTAAAAGAATATCAGAAGTTACATGAGATATTACAGTTTCTTCAAAGGTCTCAGGAAACTGAAACACATGTGGGCATGACTGACAGAATAACTAAAAAGACTGAAATAGGTGATTTTAACCATGAATCAAAGAAGCACTGACTGACTCAGAAAGTGAAAAATATAAAGGACAATAAAATATCAAGGAGAAAATCTGTAAGAGACATTCGTCATCTGAGTTAATATTAGTGAACCAGGCAGAGACGAACTAAGACAAATGGGCAAAAGAGGAAACACAAAGATGTCACAGCTATCTGAAAAGGAGGCTTTTTATGGAATAAATTAAGAATGGCATACCACCAATAAAACGGACAACCAGGAAGAAATGGACAAATTCTTAGAAAAGTACAACCTTCCAAGACTGAACCAGGAAGAAACAGAAAATATAAACAGATCAATCACAAACACTGAAATTGAGACTGGGATTAAAAATCTTCCAACAAACAAAAGCCCAGGACCAGATGGCGTCACAGGCGAATTCTATCAAACATTTAGAGAAGAGCTAACACTTATCCTTCTCAAACTCTTCCAAAATATAGCAGAGGGAGGAACACTCCCAAACTCATTCAATGAGGCCACCATCACCCTGATACCAAAACACAAGGATGTCACAAAGAAAGAAAACTACAGGCCAATATCACTGAGACACACATATGCAAAAATCCTCAACAAAATATTAGCAAGCGGAATCCAACAGCACATTAAAAGGATCACACACCATGATCAAGTGGGGTTTATTCCAGGAATGCAAGGATTCTTCAATATACACAAATCTATCAATGTGATAAACCATATTAACAAACTGAAGGAGAAAAACCATATGATCATCTCAATAGATGCAGTAAAAGCTTTTGACAAAATTCAACACCCATTTATGATAAAAACCCTCCAGAAAGTAGGCATAGAGGGAACTTAACTCAACATAATAAAGGCCATATATGACAAACCCACAGCCAACATCATTCTCAATGGTGAAAAACTGAAACCATTCCAACTAAGATCAGGAGCAAGACAAGGCTGCCCACTCTCACCACTATTATTCAACATAGTTTTGGAAGTTTTAGCCACAGCAATCAGAGAAGAAAAAGACAAAAAAGGAATCCAAACTGGAAAAGAAGAAGTAAAGCTGTCATTGTTTGCAGTTGACATGATATTATACATACAGAATCCTAAAGATGCTACCAGAAAACTGCTAGAGCTAATCAATGAATTTGCTAAAGTTGCAGGATACAAAATTAATGCACAAAAATCTCTTGCATTCCTATATACTAATAATGAAAAATATAAAAGAGAAATTAAGGAAACACTCCCATTTACCACTGCAACAAAAAGAATAAAATACCTAGGGATAAACCTACCTAAGGAGACAAAAGATCTGTATGCAGAAAACTGTAAGACACTGATGAAAGAAATTAAAGATGATACAAACAGATGGAGAGATATACCATGTTCTTGAATTGGAAGAATCAACATTGTGAAAATGACTATACTATCCAAAGCAATCTAGAGATTCAATGCAATCCCTATCAAACTACCAGTGGCATTTTCCACACAACTAGAACAAAAAATTTCAGTATCTGTATAGAAACACAAAAGACCCTGAATAGCCAAAGGAATCTTGAGAAAGAAAAAGACAGCTGGAGGAATCAGGCTCCCGGAGTTCAGACTGTACTACAAAGCTACAGTAATCAAGACAGTATGGTACTGGCACAAAAACAGAAAGATAGATCAATGGAACAGGATAGAAAGCCCAGAGATAAACCCATGCACATATGGTCACCTTATTTTTGATAAAGGAGGCAGAACATACAACGCAGAAAAGCCAGCCTCTTCAATAAGTGGTGGTGGGAAAACTGGACGGCTACATGTAAAAGAATGAAATGAGAACACTCTCTAACACCATACACAAAAGTAAACTCAACATGGATTAAAGACCTTAATGTAAGGCCAGACACTATAAAACTCTTAGAGAAAAGCACAGGCAGAATACTCTATGACATAAATCACAGCAAGATCCTTTTTGACCCACCTCCTAGAGAAATGGAAATAAAAACAAAAATAAACAAATGGGACCTAAGAAACTTAAAAGCTTTTGCACAGCAAAGGAAACCATAAACAAGACGAAAACACAACCCTCAGGATGGGAGAAAATATTTGCAAACGATTAATCTCCAGAAGGTTAAAAGGAGATTAATGCCCAAAAGGACAAAGGATTAATCTCCGAAGTTTACAAGCAGCTCATGCAGCTCAATATTAAAAGACCAAATACCCCAATCCAAAAGTGGGCCAAAGACCTAAATAGACATTTCTCCAAAGAAGATATACAAATTGCCAACAAACATGTGAAAGGATGCTCAACATCACTAATGATTAGAGAAATGCAAATCAAAACTACAATGAGGTATCACCTCACACTCGTCAGAATGGCCATCATCAAAAAATCTACAAACAGTAAATGCTGGAGAGGGGGTGGAGAAAAGGGAACCCTCTTGCACTGTTGGTGGGAATGTAAAGTGATACAACCACTATGGAGAACAGTATGGAGGTTCCTTAAAAAACTAAAAATAGAACTACCATACGACCCATCAATCCTACTTCTGGGCATATACCCTGAGAAAACCATAATTCAAAGAGTCATGTACCACAATGTTCATTGCAGCTCTATTTACAATAGCCAGGACATGGAAGCAACCTAAGTGTCCATTGACATATGAATGGATAAAGAAGATGTGGCACATATATAACAGTAGAATATTACTCAGCCATAAAAAGAAACGAAATTGAGTTATTTGTAATGAGTTGGATGGACCTAGAGTCTGTCATACAGAGTGAAGTCAGAAAAAGAAAAACAAATATAATATGCTAACACATATATATGGAATCTAAAAAAAGAAAAAAAGTTCTGAAGAACCTAGGGGCAGGACAGGAATAAAGACACAGACATAGAGAATGGACTTGAGGACATGGGGAGGGGGAGGGGTAAGCTGGGACGAAGTGAGAGAGTGGCATGGACATATATACACTACCAAATGTAAAACAGCTAGCGGGAAGCAGCCACATAGCACAGGCAGATCAGCTCAGCACTTTGTGACCACCTAGAGGGGTGGGATAGGGAGGGTGGGAGCAAGATGCAAGAGGGAGGATATATGGGGATATACGTATATGTATAGCTGATTCACTTTGTTATAAAGCAGAAATTAACATTCCATTATAAAGCAATTATACTCCAATAAAGATGTTAAAAAATTAAAAATGTATACTTCTTATAAGTTAAGAAGAATAAATAACATTGAAAATATTAAATATTTTAAAAATTAAGTCAGTGTATGAAAGTCATAAAATAAACTATTGTTAAAAAAAAAGAATGGCATGCCATATGCATCAAGGAAGTGGATCACAAGTAGTTGGACTATAACTACATATAATCATTGTTTATTGTATCTATATGTTTAATATTAAAACAGGTTACATGGAGCTATCAGCATGGAAAAATACATTGATAGTTACAAGTCACACTGTCCTTCAACTGAAATTTCAAATTATGTCTTTGGCATGAATCCAATGGTACATCATTGCTCTCTAAAATATGCAGTTTTGGGGCTTCCCTGGTGGCGCAGTGGTTGAGAGTCTGCCTGCCTTTGCAGGGGACACGGGTTTGTGCCCTGGTCCGGCTGGGCCCGTAAGCCATGGCCGCTGAGCCTGCGCATCCGGAGCCTGTGTTCCGCAACGGGAGAGGCCACAACAGTGAGAGGCCCGCGTACCGCAAAAATAAATAAATAAATAAAATAAAATATGCAGTTTTCAAGCTGCTGCACATTAACTAACAGGAGGTATAAATTGTATATCTTGGTTCATATCCTGTGGACCATATGGAATTAAGTGTTAGACCAGAGCTTGTCCCCCTTCTTGTCCAAAACCCAAAGGAATAAATAACTAAGGGCTGTAGACATAAAGACTAGTGATTAGGTGGTTGGTACGTAACTTAACTTGAAGCAGGTTATGCACACAGAGACCTAATCGAAGAAAAATCGCTAATGGCTATGTTTTCTTCTTTCCTCTTACATATTACTAGTTAAAGACCAAGAACGCATTATGATGATATTAAAACATCTTTCTCATTGCCTAACAATCCAGTTTCATCAGTACCAGGTCAGATAGCTTGGTAGTCAGCTGCCACGTGGTTACCAATGATCCCTGCCTCCTGATATTGACACCCTTGTATAGCCTGATCCCACACTGTACCAGGGTTGGTCTTTGTGACTAATCACAACTGGCAGAAGAGATAATAAGGTGATATATCACTGATGAAATTAGGTTATAAAAAAGACCACTATTGGGCTTCCCTGGTGGCGCAGTGGTTGAGAGTCCGCCTGCCGATGCAGGGGACACGGGTTCGTGCCCCAGTCTGGGAAGATCCCACATGCCGCGGAGCGGCTGGGCCCGTGAGCCATGGCCACTGAGCCTGCGCGTCCAGAGCCTGTGCTCCGCAACGGGAGAGGCCACAACAGTGAGAGGCCCGCGTACCACACACACAAAAAAAGGACCACTATTTCTGTCTTGGGCTGGCTCTCTTGCATTCATGTTTTCTTTTCCCTCCCTCTTTCCCTGGAAAGCAGCCTGCCATGCTGTGAGCAGCCCAATGGCCAGGAACTGATGTCTCCAACCAAGAGCCAATAAGAAGTAACAGCCAGTAAAACCAACGAAGAACCACAGGAATAATCTTGGAAGAAATTTCTGTAGCCCCAGAGGTGCCTCGACATGATGGAAAAACCAGGCTACATTATAACCTCATGAGAAACCTTGAGCCACTACCGCCCTATTAAAGTGACTCTCGTATTTCTTACCCGGAGTCCCTGTGCAAGAGAAGAACTGTTTGCTGTTTTAAGCTGCTAAATTTTAGGGCAATCTGTTACACAGTAATAACTAACGAATACAGATGGCAAGAACCAGGGTATATTCTGTTTAAAAGCTGACAAACCAACTACTTGATATTTCAGCATTTTCAGAAATTAAGCAGGCTAACCAAGTAAAAGTCACGTATAGACCTGGATTTCTCCTATAATAAGAGTAAGAGGTACCTTGAGTAGTGCTGGAAGAAGCCAAATTCAAAAGGGTTAAGCAGTGAGTGACGGTAAGAAAGTGAAATAAATTCAAATTTGTCCAGACCCCTCCCCATCTTGTCTCGTCCTAGAAACACATAAGTCAATCTATCGGGGGAAAAAAGTTGTATGAACCAATGTTGGCTACGAATCAACTTTATGATTTTAACAAAACTTTAGCATTTTAAATTTCTTCCTTATTTTACTTTCTTCAATAGAGCCTCAGTTTCAGCTTCATTGATGATCCAAACCAGGTAGGAAAAAAAGTGTATTTTCCACTTTCAGTGGAAATAACCTCCTTTCATTTGTAACAGAGCAGCTTAAAGATTGCTTAAGGTGGAGATAATGGCTTATATGAATTGTGTGTAATGCTGCATTAACTTGTTGTCATTACCATCATTATTAAAACTGCAGCCAAACATTCGCCATGTGCTCTACAGTGCACATTAGCTTATACAAGACATCACTGATGCCCTCTAAGAACAGATCCAAAGAGTTCAAAAGCAGTGAGTTCTCATAGATGCATGAAAAAAAAAAACCAACCTAGATTGTACTACATCAACTTAGAAGCACGCAATGTAGGAATTAGAAGATTCGGTTCATCTTATTTTTCAAACAAAACCTTAACAAATAGAAGTTAGCTTTGGAGGTTCAAATCAAGAGTGAAGCAGGAAATGTAAGGGAAATTCATCTAAAGGTATTAACTCAAAATTTTCCTTCACCCCCGAGCCATTCAGAAACAAAAAAAGCTGGCTTCCCATTCTTTCCTGCTATTTCCTCATCCTGTCAGATTGACACTTGCAGTCTTGGCAAGCTGGCAGCATTCAAGAGAGGGAGAGAACAGTCACATCTGGCCAGATCTTCAACTGGTTTCTGGGTCTGCTTGCCCCCGCCTCTCCTGCTGTTTCTTCTGCTCCCGAAAATATGATTAATGTCTATGAATTTGCAAAACTCTGCGTTGTAAGCAAGGCTGAGGGCTTTCCATCCCAAGGAGGTTGAGGTATGGAGTTAATGAGAAGTGAGACTGCGGGGAATGAATAGAAACATGCCGTTGTTAAAGTAATTGAGCGTGAATATCAAACACTGACTTGGGAGCAGTCTTCATTTGCTGATGGAAAGGCTGATCAGCTAGTGGGTAGACGGGGTGTGCACAGATCTGCATTCACTGCTGGCCCCAGAATTTCCATCACAACAGCCTACACTTTATATAACCTTGGTACCTTGTTTCCTCACCTAGATTCATGCTTCCCTTTTTTCTCTTTCTTTTCTTTTTCCTTTTCCCTTCTTTCCTTCTATCCTCCCCTGCCTCCCCCTCCCTCCTTCCTACAAAAGTTTTCCTCTTTCTTCTTTATGAATTTATCTCATCCATCCCAGAGCCCTATAAAGAATTTAAAGTTTCTTTCAATAACTGCTGTTTCTTTAAAAAATGCACAATTTACTAATGCCAGTTCAGAATAACACAGATGATGGTGTTGTGGCTAGAAGAACTGCTGAGGCTATAATTATCATGTTAAACACCCTGCATTGTCCTCTAAAGCCAGTGAAAACTTGAGTTATTAATTAGTATAAGACACTCCTCTGTGTCCTCTATCATTCGCAAGTAGATCATTTGTATGTTCTTAAGTGGCAAGGATCTTTGGAAGATGTGCACAATAGTGACAAAATGAACACCTTCATAAGCTGTACATTATTATTAATTTCAAGTTGTAATGAATAGTGTTATTCAGAACAGAGTAGTTCTGTTCTGAAAAACACTATTATTTTAGTAATAGTTTCAAGAAAACTAATATTAAAAAAAAATAACTGGTTCTAAAATTCTAGGCACTCACAATTAGGGATTTTTATAAAAATTCATTTACAAAGATGTTTTTAATTTACAATAAAATGGACAACATTTAAATGTACATCAATTGGGAATTGGTTAAGTAAAATACAATACATTCATTAAATGAAATTTAAAATGTGTGAAAAATACATAATTAATGAGGATATAGGCAATACAGTATATTTTTAATGAGGCATAAAAACTATAAACTCATGTAAAATATACATGCTTAAAAGACTAAGCATTAATGTTTAACTGATGGTCATAGAAATTCTAATATTGTGTTCCCACTTGTCATTTTCTAAATTTCCATTTGAGTGTGTATGAAAATTGCTAGGAAAAAACTTCTTAAGTAACAAAGTAACCAAACAATGAGTTTCTCAATCCCTACACATACACCCAGAAAACCAGGGAAAAAACATAAGAAAAGCAATCATATGAGAAAGACCTTAAATATAGAAGTGTTAATGGTTTACCTTAATAGCGTAGTAGTCTCTAACTTCAGGCCTAATAGAATCAAAGTCTCCACTGATGAATTCAGGCAGAAAGCTGAAAGAAAGAGTTCCAAGTAAGTCAATTATTTAAGGCTACTTAGTTGCTAACCTTTAAAACTATGATTATTAAGGACCAGAGAGAGAGAGCTAATGTACTCAAAAGGAAAAAGAAATAGAGCCTATTTTCAGAGCGAATGGGATGTTACATCTTATATGCTTAGTTTCCATACAGTATGATTGAGGGCAACTCCACATATCCAACTAATGCGTCAACATAGTCTATCAGTCAATATTTATCTTGCTTAAAAAAACATATAAAGGGGCTTCCCTGGTGTCACAGTGGTTAAGAATCCGCCTGCCAATGCAGGGGATGTGGGTTCGAGCCCTGGTCGGGGAAGATCCCACATGCCGTGGAGCAACTAAGCCCGTGCACGACAACTACTGAGCCCGCGCTCTAGAGCCCGCGAGCCACAACTACTGAGCCCGCGCTCCATAACAAGAGAAGCCACCGCAATGAGAAGTCCGCGCTCCGCAAAGAAGAGTGGCCCCGCTTGCCGCAGCTAGAGAGAGCCCGCGCTCAGCAATGAAGACCCAATGCAGCCAAAGATAAAAAAATAAATAAATTTATTTTAAAAATATATATGTAAAGATAAAAGAAGATTATTGGTTTAAAAAAAGCTCTCAGTTCAAAACCCTAACACAAAGACTCATAGTCTCTGCATAGTCCCTTCTACAAATATATACGAACTTTGACAGTATTTTACCCTGATACCAGTTCAAAACTTCCAGTAGATTTGAACTGAACAAATGATGATGAGGATTAGGCATTCTTTGTAGAGCAGGAGTTAGTTCAAAACCATTTTCTAAATATCCGACGGACAGGGCTTCCCTGGTGGCGCAGTGGTTGAGAGTCCACCTGCCGATGCAGGGGACATGGGTTCATGCCCCGGTCCGGGAGGATCCAACATGCTGCGGAGCGGCTGGGCCCGTGAGCCGTGGCCGCTGAGCCTGTGCGTCCGGAGCCTGTGCTCCGCAACGGCAGAGGCCACAGCAGTGAGAGGCCCGCGTACCGCAAAAACAAAAACAAAAATATTCTACTGACGTATTTCTAGAAATAGGAATCTTCTAGATAGGTCTGCAATACCACAAAGGTCACGGTTACTAAATAAAGAGAGAGAATTCCCCCAAATGGATGTTTCTAATTATATCACTGTTACCTTATGTCTCTTCCCTACCATTTATATTTTTTCAGAACTCATTTTGGAAAACCTACCTTACTGTATCTACATAAGCCATCCTTTACTATTTTTTACGTAAAACACTGACATGACCTGGTAGAATTTCTTCCCACTTAAAACACCTAACTGTGGAGAAATAAAACTTCCCTGGACTTCTCAGTACTCTGGCCAAACACTCTTGCTTTCTGAGCTTCCGAAGTACCTATGATATAAAGAAGAGAATAGTTGCTTTCATGTCTTCCAGAAATATTCTGCTCTCCATAAACCATAAAAATTAGATCTAGCTTTTTAACCTAACTGTCCTGATTCAGAATCATAATATAACTTCTATATGTCTTCTCAAGATGGCCAAATTGTTACATAATGAACCAGGTTCCTAGTTAAAGGGAGACTGAATATTACTGCTGGGCATTATATGTCAAAAGAGATAAAGCCCCAGCACTTCCCTGGTGGCGCAGTGGTTGAGAGTCCGCCTGCCAATGCAGGGGATGCGGGTCCGTGCCCCGGTCCAGGAAGATCCCACATGCCGCGGAGCGGCTGGGCCCGTGAGCCATGGCCGCTGAGCCTGCGCGTCCGGAGCCTGTGCTCCGCTACGGGAGAGGCCGCAACAGTGAGAGGCCCGCCTACAGCAAATAAAAAAAAAAAAAAAAAAAAAGATAAAGCCCCCAGAACCTAGAGACATCTCTAGATCATAAAAGCTAAGACACACGGAGCTATGTGGCTCCTGGAGAGATTTTACTG
The DNA here is from genome assembly GCF_963924675.1 of Phocoena phocoena. Lineage (NCBI taxonomy): Eukaryota > Metazoa > Chordata > Mammalia > Artiodactyla > Phocoenidae > Phocoena > Phocoena phocoena. The sequence goes on from NC_089227.1 coordinate 95,381,935, forward strand.
TTATAAATTGTTAAATCGGTTGGGGTTAAGATTCAGGCCCATAAAATTTCTACCAGAGACTCTTTCAAGAGGGGAGAAGCACAGCTGCCACCTCCCACTTAATAAGTTAAGGGAAAATATCATTATTTCCGTGTCTTTCACATATGGAGTGTGCAGCTATTAGCACAGGACCACGGACCTATCATTGCGTGAGCCAAGGGCTAAAAACTAGAGCACAGGAATTGATGCAATATCAAAATATAGCTGGAAGTGGCGCAAAAGGCAAGGAAGGCCTTCATATCCAAGAGGAGGTTGATAGGATTCCATGAAAGTTAAATATTTAATACTTGTTTCGTCTAACTTTTATTAGAGGTAATAAGAACTCTGACTCAGAGCTTCTTGTGTACACATTCAGGATAAAATTAATAAGGAAGAGTATTTAAAAACCCATTACTAACCTTATTCTTTTGTACAATGTTTTTAAGTTCTTAACCCAGTTGGAAATAGGACTTCTTAGGTCGACTCAGTTAACTAGTCTATGTTGGACCAACTCTTCTTTGATCTATACATCTTCTTAGGACTAAATGGTTACGAGAAAGTTCTACCACCGAGTTCTGTACGGTTACGAGAAAGTTCTACCACCGAGTTCTGTACGGTTACGAGAAAGTTCTACCACCGAGTTCTGTACGGTTACGAGAAAGTTCTACCACCGAGTTCTGTACGGTTACGAGAAAGTTCTACCACCGAGTTCTGTACGGTTACGAGAAAGTTCTACCACCGAGTTCTGTACGGTTACGAGAAAGTTCTACCACCGAGTTCTGTACGGTTACGAGAAAGTTCTACCACCGAGTTCTGTACGGTTACGAGAAAGTTCTACCACCGAGTTCTGTACGGTTACGAGAAAGTTCTACCACCGAGTTCTGTACGGTTACGAGAAAGTTCTACCACCGAGTTCTGTACGGTTACGAGAAAGTTCTACCACCGAGTTCTGTACGGTTACGAGAAAGTTCTACCACCGAGTTCTGTACGGTTACGAGAAAGTTCTACCACCGAGTTCTGTACGGTTACGAGAAAGTTCTACCACCGAGTTCTGTACGGTTACGAGAAAGTTCTACCACCGAGTTCTGTACCATATAAACTGCACAGTTTTGTCTTTTCATTAAACAATGATAATTACTTATTAAAATTTTCAATCAATTGATTTCAGAAACATTCACGGAACATCAGCCATGTGCAAAAAACAACAGTTCTCTCAGAATAAGGCAAAACTGGGAAGTAAAATAGGTTTCTAAATCACCTTGCCTGGTTTCAACATCTTCCTACAAACTTTTCTCCTCAAAACATCCCTACCGTAGTATCTAAGAATTTCAAAATTTCATTTTATACCTATTTTGGTAACTCCCTTATATCTTAATTAGGACTAAAGATAGACTATTAGTTCATATCTTTTTTTCTTCCTGTTGCAAAAATTAATTCATTTTCAAAGTTTCTTTCAAATGCCTCCACCTACCACCATTCAACTATACACAAGTTAAAACGCATATGGATCACAGAATATTCATGCTTCTTATGGTCTGAATGTTTATGTCCCCACAAAATTCATATTCGTATGTTGAAACCCAACGCCTAAATTAGGAGGTGATCAGGTCAAGAGGGTGGAGCCCTCATGAATAGATGAGTGCCCTTATAAGAGAAACCCCAGGAAGCTCTCCCCTCTCCCATCACATGAGGACACAGCAAGAAGACAGCCACCTATCTGTCTAGGGAAGAGACCTCACCATACAGTGAATCTGCTGGCACTCTGACCTAGAACTTTCCAGCCCCCAGAACTGGGAGAAGTAAGTGTTTGTTGTTTATAAACCATCCAGTCTATGGTATTCTATAATAGCAACTTAAAGGGATTGAGACGTTGCTGGCAAGGATAAAAGGAATCATTCCTCCCATACCTCCATTATCCTTTTAAAGGAATTGAAATCTAAGAAGTCAAGTGAGTTTTGTGTGTCAAGTGAGTTTGGCCAGTACTTCACCATGTAAAGCAGTCATTTTAACTTAGGACTCTGGTTCTGTCAGTCCAAATCACGTGACTTCCTAATAAGACCTACTCTATGTTCCTCCACAAACTTTAGCGCCTCAAATATCAAGAATCAATTTGGCAGTTTCCAAATACTACATTTTCTGACGATAAATAAAATGAAAAATAAAAGCTGATAAATGTAGTCAGCTGAACATCTATCCCCTAGGATATACCATCTTAAAGAGCATTAGATATTTTTCTTACTCTGCAATTAATGAAGGAAAGCAATCACGTAAATTCACTTATATATTCATGCAAAATATTAACAGGAAAACAAAATTATATAAATAAAAGATAACCAACTTCAGTAAGTTTTTAATATAATTTTCTCCAGTATAACACAGATGCTTTTAAAATGAATGAGGATGCTTATTTCTAAAAAGACTCATAGCAAAAATATACCTGGTATACACGCTGAGATAACTAAAATAATTATAACATTTCCTGATATAATACACCAGTTTTTGAATCTTCCCGAAATGTGCTTTTGGACGTTGCAATTAAAAGCCCACCTAACATTTTCTGAGGCACCTGTTGCCAAGGCGCCTGGGCATTCTGAAGAGGTACTTGTTGGGGATGACACTTCACAGATGTAGAGCAACTATATTATGATATAAAAGACAGTGTACACAGGAGATAATTTTCAAAACTATTTGGAGACTGACTGCACATAGCAACTGATGAAGAGTAAATGGATTTGTGTCACCAGTGATCACATTTCTGTCTACTGTTGATGTACATCACACCAGTGGACCTCTTCTTAGTATCCTCAGTCTACCAGCACCGACTCGTTAGTATTAAAAGGTGTTACAAACTCTACAAAAATGGCATAGACTCTTGATATTTATATTTTAAATATCACTGCACTTGCTACTCACTAATGACAACATAAGAGATCAAAAAGAGTTGAGATTAATTCATGAGCTAAAGATCCATCACATGTAATAACTGAGAGAAAGGTTGACACATACAGAAGATATACTTAACCACGGTGTGTTACAACACAACTACTGTTTTTCATAAGACATTTTCTGACCACAGAGCCTTCTTTGCTCCCAAAGAAGATACAACCACTGCCTTCCAACTTCCATAGCAGTGAATCTCTTACTTTCCATTTCATTTTAAGCAATTTTATAAATGTCTTTTAGCTTCTTCTAGACTAAGTTCTTGGAGCAGGAGATCTCTGATTGATCTTGGTATTCCCCAAAGCACCAAGTACACAGATGGTGACAATAATGTAATAAAGTGAAAAGGCAGAGAAGGAGAAGCAGGAGGGATGAGGGGATGAAAGGAAGAGAAGTGGGAGTAGGAGGGAAAAGGAGAAAAAGGAAGAGGGGCGGGGGAAGGAAGAGAGGACAAAAAGAGGAAGCAGAGTGAGGGGAGGGGAGGGAAAGAGTGGAGAGGAGGAAGTAGAAAAAAATGGTAAAAAGGGAGGAAAAAGGCCAGGAGAGGGAAGGAAGGGGAAGAAGGAAGTGGGAAAGAACAAGGAAAGAAACCTTCAATATGAACTTCTTACTACGCCTGCTCCCTAATTCTTAGTTTGTCCAAATTATTTCACTTCTCTGAGCCTCATTTCGTCTTATGTAAAATGAGGATATAATGTGGAGTGGTTGTGAGGATTAAGAGTTAACATATGTAAAGGACTTAGAAAATGCCCCACACGAAGCAAGCAGGACTGAAGCCATTCAGTTAACATAAAAGTTATTACTAGAGAAGCTAAGTAACTTGTCCGAGGTTAGAAGGCTAATAAGAGCTAGAACCAAATCTCACGCCCAGGCGGCACCATCTTTATTCTCTAACAGCTCTCTACAGCCTCCCAGATACATGCATTTATGAAATGGAGGAAGAGTTTCTTGTGGAGAAAGTTCTCTACATAACTGCATTATTCCCCTCCTGATTTTATTCATCAGTGTTAATTTGGTCAACCCGTATGTATTAGAAAAGTACCACTGAGGCAGAAGGAAAGAAGGATTTGTGCTCATTGCTAAATAAAGGATAGGATCTTGATCAAAGGAATATGTTAGGAGGAGAAATTTTGCGAACATTGTTGAGAAAGATTATGGCTCCAGATACAAGAAAAAAGTAATGGTATCCAGTGTGAAGAAACAGGAATTGCTCATTCAACGGTCTGAGCTAATTAATATTCTCTGCAAAACTGCATAACTTAATTAATAGGCAGGAAAAAATCAAGGGTGATCTAAAATACAATAAGTAAAAATGGTACCACTTTTGAATGTGTTTATAGATACAATCAGATTATTTTACTAAGTCCCGAATACAATAAAGGTTTCAAAGGTATTTAAATACAGACGGTCCCTGACTTACAATGGTTCGATTTTTTGACTTTAAGTGGTGTGAAAGCAATAAGCATTTAGGAGAAATCACACCTCAAATTTTGAATTTTAATGTCTTCCTAAGCTAGTGATATGACATACTCTCTTGGCGATGCTGGGCAGCCACAGGATCACAAGGGTAAACAACTGACACACAATAATTCTCTTTTTCATTTTCAGTGCAGTACTCAATAAATAAATTACATGAGACATTCCATACTTTATCATAAAACAGACTTTGGGTCAGGTGATTTTGCCCACCTGTAGGCTGTTAAGCGTTCTCTGAGTTGAAGGATTCCCTTGCCTGGCACAGGAACGTTTTCTTGCTACACTTCCATTAGAATATGCAACTTCACTTCTCACAAAATCTTGGCCCTTATTTGAAACCTGCCCTACTTGTATATCCAACCAGAGCTGCATGGTAATCAAGCAGCAGTGTGAGTACCAAGTTACTCCATACCATAAGCTATCAATCCCTAGGTATGCTCTGCTTATGCTTCTAGGTTTATGATTTATTTTAATGAATAGAGAAGTGGTAAAGAGAGGCACAATTATGAAATCATATGAGGCTTCGTGAAAGCATATTTCATTCTAGGCAGGAAACAAACAAACAAATGAATAATGCAGCTCTGTAACCGAGCACTCTGACTCAAAATAAACAATGCAAATTTTATGGATCAGTAAAAAGTTACAATACATAGACAGCTACTACTGCCCATGCTATGAGAATCCCCTCTCAACTGTAACAACTTGGAAAATCAGACAAAATATGTTAAACAATGGTATTCAGACAGTGGAAAGCAGGCAGCTCAGGACAGCTGCTGTGAAAAAAAGGGAAACAAATAAGATGAGCCCCTGTGATTCCTCAGCTTTCTTTCTGAAGGCAATTTCTATCTCAGAGCACAATGAGGGAAAACTCAGAGACCTGCGGCCTCCCTAACGTGAGGAGACCAAGATTAATTTTAAGGCAAGGTGAAGAGCTTGAAAATGCAGAAGATGGAACCATACAGAGAAAGAGAGGTCTAGAAAGCCTCACTCCTGGTGAGGATGCTATGAAGACTGTTGAAATGATAATAAAGGATTTAGAATTTACATAAACTTAGTTGATAAAGCAGTGGCAGGGTTTGAGAGGATTGACTCCAATTTTGCAAGACGTTCTACTGTGGGTAAAATGCTATTGAACAGCACTGCATGCTACAGAGAAGTCATTCATGAAAGGAAGAGTCCACCGATGTGGCAAACTTCATGGCTGTCTTATTTTAAGGAATGGTCACAGCCATGCGAACGTTCAGCAGCCGTCACCCTCCTCGGTCAGCAGCCGTCACCACTGAGGCAAGACCCCCCAACAGCAAAAAGATTATGAGCCACTGAAGGCTTAGATGATGGCTAGCATTTTTTAGCAAAAGAAATTTTTTTATTTAAGATATATACATTGTATTTTAAGACATAAGCTATTGTGCACTTAATAGACTACAGTATAGTGTAAACGAATTTTTATATGCACTGGGAAACTTAAGAAATCCATGTGGCTTGCTTTATTACAACATTTGCTTTATTGCAGTGGTCTGGAACCAAACTCACAGTATCTCTGAGGTATGCCTGTATTTATAGAACACTCCAGCCAACAACAGCAGGTATGTACATTCTTTTTCAACTGCACGTGGAATATTCTTCAAAACAGACCACATTCTAGGCCAGGGGTCAACAAATTTTTTTCTTAAGAACCCAGACAGTCAGTATTTTAGCTTCTATGGATGATAATGTCTCTGTCTCAGTTACTTAACTCTGTCATGATAGCAAGAAAGCAGCTGTAGAAAGTAGGAAAACAACGGGCACTGCTGTGTTCCAATAAAACTTTACTTCTAGGCAGCTGACCTGCAAGCTACAGTTTGCCAACTCCTGCTATGGGCCAAAAATAAGACTTAATAGATGTAATGGGACTGACATCATACAAGGTATGTTCCATGACACACAATATTCTTTCTTTTCTCACTTGCTCAAAATCATCAACTCTAAATCAGTACTTCCTGAAATGAAGTATGATCACTAAGAGAATACGCTATTTGAGACTTTAAAATCTCCATTTATATACAGAATGAAATTGTTATTAATTAAAAATCAATCATATGTCATTAAAGTAGCTTGTGGATTTCAATTTTTCGAAATATATTTTATCCTACTTATAATTCACACCAGCTTAATTGCCCCACTAAATTATATAATTATGTATTATATTTAACATTTATTTATATATACATAATGCAAATATAACCAATTTAATATTATAATATTTTAGAGCCCAGGTGCACCTCAAATTTTGAAAAATACACATTTTAGAAAATAATTTTCTTATTGACAAATGTATCATTTCAACTGTGAATCAAGACCCAAAGTGTTACAGTGAACATTACCCTTTAAAGTAATAATTTAACAGCAATTTTATAAATCACATATTTAATCACAAAGCTTAATATTTAGTATAACATTTGGTAAGACGCTACTACAACTGTGCCAAGCATGTATCAGATGCTACTTCAGAAATCATTTTACTGCCTCCCAATGCTGGCAGCTTAATGTTACACATGCAGGTGGTGAAATGTGTTGTCGGTGGCTTTCATGACACATGGGAATGGATTTTCTCTACACAGAAGGATAAACTGGGTCCTCCCTTGTGGCTTTGCTAGATTTTCAAAGCTCAGATAACACTACATAACCAACCAGTAGTTTTGGGAGTGAGACTATTTCCATTCCAGAGAACCAGTTTACATGTTTAATTAATGACCTGTCTAGTTGGCACCAAAGAAGGACGAGATATAAAGAAGAAAAAAAAATAATAAATTCAACAGCAAAATCTAAGGTAAAAAGATTTCAGAAGAGAAGTAGTTTTAAAATTTAATATCAACTCTATGCCTGAAATGTACTGTTTCCTTTGCTCCACAAAGAGTTGAAGATGAAAACACTAAGAAATGAGAACGACAGGAGTAAAATTTATACAATATTTACACTAAAAATATGGAGACCAGAGTCTGCACATACTGAATCACATAATACACATCAAAGACAAACAAGTCATTAAAAAATTTTTATATATTGCATATAACCTAGCAAGTTTCCTCTGAGGCGAATGCTGTGTCAAGACCTAAAGAGGTTTTGTGAAAAGACAGTTTTTCTACTGTATCATATTCATACAGTGGGTTTCCAGAAAACAAAATTTATAATATAAACTACACTCAAGCACATAGCGGCTTGTCATTTTATTCACTTTCATCATTCCTGCAAGATGCTATTCTTAAAAGACTCATTATCAAGTTCTAGGATGGAAATGAGGTTTTTGGATAAGAGATAGAGAGACTGGGTCACGATTTATACAATGCTAACTGCTGCCCAACAATGTACATGGCGAGTACAATGATTTAGTGTGAAACTCTTCTAACAAGGCACCACATTTGAGGAACATCTATTCCTGAGACTGACTAGCATTAAGGCATCTATAAAATGGCTCAATCCATCTTTTGAAACTTCTCTCTCAACATTCTCCATAAACAGGAAACAATTTTAATTTTGAAAGACTAAAATCAATATATAAGTCTCAGAAATTTGATTTCGTCTTCATACCACTGGTTAAGGCAAAATAATAAGAACTAGAGTTTTAGACAGTTGGAGTTTAAGATTACAGAATATTTCAGTGCCCAAGTTCAGCTGAAAGTTGTAAATGCAGAGAGAGCGCTGAGGAGAGGTCAGAGGTAAAATGATATACTCGTGCATCTTCCATACACGGGATACTTAATTTATCAAAGATTTATTAAATATATACAATGTGTGTCACGCTGCAGATACCAAAGTTACAGATCCAAACAGTTCAAAGTCTAAGCATGGATATTATAGAAGAGGATCACTGACACTCCGTCAAGCACAGAATGCAACAGAAAAACACAGACTTGCCAGACTAGGGGAAGGGAAGCCAAGGCTTGATAACAGGTGGTCCTGCATGAAAAGTTTAAATGAGTGAGATCATGACAAGAGGATGAGAGAGAAACATAATGCCCTCATTCGGGCAATGAAAAGAAAAAAAGTCGGAAGAGGTGAAAGAAAAGTTAGGAAACGAAGGAAAAGTATGTGTATATACTCCACAAGGTCACTTCCTCATTTCTTAGATGACAGGTGATTTGTCTTTCAGTCAACTGCATTCACATGTCGCTGGCGATGTTACCATCTTTAAAACACGGGAGAATGACTTAGTGCAGTGCCTCTTTTAGCTTCAGAACAGGGCTTTGCACACTAAATGCAATAAAGGTTGTACAATTAAATATTTCCTCTGGCTCTTAGTATTAGGTCACTTTCCCCTCCTGCCCTTTTCTGTAATTACTTATTTTCCAAAAGTGGTGAGGAGAGGAACGGAATGAGAGAGGTTATTTGAAGAGAAAGTAAGCTATGGGATTATTTTCCTAGAAGGCAGTAGTGGTAGGGGTGCAGGGTAGTGCCAGAAAATGCTATGTATATTGAGGGGAATCATGCTAAGCTTGATAGAATGCAGAGTGGAAGGCTTCATCTTGTCTTATTTACAAACATGAAAGAGCCCCAAAGCATGTATACGGGTTAATGCCAATTCTTCACCTTAATATAAAAGGCTAGCTCACTGAGAGTGACTTACTTTGTGTAATTTATTTGCTTTATGCTTCTCTCTGTGATTCAGTGGAGACATAATACACAGAATTCAATAAATACAGCTAGTGATAAATGCCATTAGGGTCACTAATAGGTTGTCTGCTCCTCCCACATTTTCCAAAGCCAAGCATAATAAGCTGCCTAGCTAACCACTCTGCTAGTATAGTGTTTTTAATTCTTATTCTTCCTTTTTCCCCACAGCTTCCCCCATAATAGGAATTAAACCTTATTTAAGGAAATGACAAAAGAATTTAAGGCATATGCTGACCTGCTAAAGTAAATACTGCGTTTCCTATCCTTGCAAATTTCTGTTCTTACCTTGCTACTTCTATCCATTATGCATGAATGTGTGAACCATTACCCTAAAAGACAGGGACTAGAGCTCAGGAAGTACTCTACAGCACTTAGTAATGATTTCTGTCTTACAGGAATTGGAAAGAATTGATACGCTGATGGTAATGGCTTAGGTATAGGTCACCTTGAAATCGTAAAATCATTAGAAGATGAGTATTAACAACTGTAAAAAGCGTATTATGGAAAACATTTAGAAGAAATATAAAAGACAAAGGGTGACCATCCGTGTTCAAATAAAGTTGACACCAACAGTTGATTCAAATAGAAATAAAATCAAATAGGAAAAATCAAAGATATGATACAAAGAGAAAGAATTTGTGTTAATGTGTGTGGATATATAATTTATCATCGTTATATAGGTATGTAGGTGTATATATAGCTTTTACATTTTCAACCTTCAAAGCTTCCATATTGCTAAATCTAATGATCAATACTCCCATGTTACTTTATCCATCAGAAGCACATAACAGAACTGATTGCTCTCTATTCCTTCATCCCCTTTCTTCATTTGATTTAAGAACTATGGTTTCGGGCTTCCCTGGTGGCGCAGTGGTTCAGAGTCCGCCTGCCGATGCAGGGGACACCGGTTCGTGTCCTGGTCCGGGAGGATCCCACATGCCGCAGAGCGGCTGGGCCCGTGAACCATGGCCGCCGAGCCTGCGCGTCCGGAGCCTGAGTTCCGCAGCGGGAGAGGCCACAACAGTGAGAGGCCTGCGTACCGCAAAAAAAAAAAAAACAAAAGGAAACAAAAACTATGGTTTCCTGGGCTTCCCTGTAAGTCACTGGTTACTCCTGCTCTGTCTACATGATAGTTCTTACACTTCACTTGGATTTAACACTGGAGTGCCCACAGCTCAGTCCCTGGACCTCTTTCCTCTTCCGTCTGCACTTACTACTAGGTTATCTTACCAAGTCGTTTGGCCTTAAATGCCCTCTGTATACTGATGGCTCTGAAGCTTGTATGTTCCCTCAACTCCAGACTCAGGTATTAAACATTCTACTCAACATTAGATGTATAACAAACACCTCAAACTCCACACATGTTATCACTGAATCTCTGCTCCTTTCCCCACCAACGCTGTCCCCCTTACAGTCTTCCAAATCTCATTAAACCAAAAATCAATCTTCTCTAGTTGTTCAGGCCAAAATCCTTAGACTCATCCCTGATTCTTCTTTTTTCCTCTTCATAACTGGTTTGTCACCAAGTTCTATAGACTCTTCTTGCAGAAGGTATTCTGAATCTTACTCTTTCTTACCATCTTCCAAGCTAGAATGCTGATAAGACAGCGGAGACCAATCCCCTGCTCAATACTGCCCAACGGCTTCCCATCTCACCGAGAGTACATCATTAGTATTACCTACAGAGGCCCTACAAGAGCTACCCTCCGTTAACTTTCTAACCACTCTCCCCCTAATAAGCTTCCCCCTCATACCTGTGGCAGACGGTTTGCAAAATTATCCATAATTATTTCTCCCCTCCATCAATACTCCTTTTTAAGGTGACTTTCCAGATCCTCCCATCAAGAGGTGCTAACACAAGCCTATTTCTCTCCCACTCGAATTTGTGTTAACCTGGTGACTTACTGTGATTGACAAAATACAGTGGAAATGATGATGGCTTGGCAGTTATGAATCAAGGCCTCCAATGGAGTTGCAGCCTTCCCTTTGCTCTCCCGGAACCCTCCCCTGTCGCCATGAGAAGAATTGTGGGCAAGCCTGAGGCTGAAGGATGGAGGGTAAGACAGCAGAGTCAGGTGACCCAGGTTATAGGCAGCCAACCTTCAAACACGTGAGCAAGTCCTATCTCCAAGCTAACGTCATGGGCAGAAGTGCCTACCCAACCCGCATGACTGACACGAGCGAGCCCAGATCTGCCTAGCTGTCCCTAGGATTGGAAACAACAATAAATCATTGTTGTTTAAAGCCACTAAATTTTGTGGTGGTTTGTTATTAAATGACACCATTCTCAGGTGTCAGACTGTCCACACAGGCATTCCCTCACTCCCTCTGCCTACCCTGCCCTTCCTGTGGATTCCAAGTGGCCCACCGCTTCCCCTCCTACAGGTCTTAACTCAGAAGTCACATTCTCAGTGAGGCCTCTTCCCTTTAGTTTCTACCACCCTACCACAAAATATGCTACCCCTTCTCCTGCTTTTGTTCTCCGTATCGCTATTAATATACTTTATATTCTCATTATTGATCTGACTTCTTGTCTGACTTCATGAAACGTCAAGGAAATCAGGCATTCCGTTCCCTGCTGCATCCCCAATTCCTACAATAATGTCTTCCATATGGAATGACTGTATAATACAAAACATGCTAAAGTCACAATTGAACATAATTTCCTGCATCACACAGCAATAAATTAACAAAGCTGGCAAGAGTGGAGAGAAATGTATATGATCTTACATTGCTGATAAAAGCACAGATAAGCACAAATCTTCTGGAAAGCAAACTATCAACTTGAATTTAAGTTTTTTAATTCATAAGTTTTGACCTCATATCTAAATTCCCAGGAATCTATTTTAAGAGCCAGGAACTTAGGTAAGTTTTGTAGGTAAAACTTTGTACAAGTTTTACTCATCAGAGTTATAAAAAATTATGAACAATAAAACATTCCTGATATATGGAGAATGGTTGATAAATAAGAACATAACAAAATTTATACTGAATGATATGATAATGTGTTCACAATACAATGTTGATAAAACAGGTATGGTATAAAATATATGCATAAAAATTCCTATTTTACTACATATGCACACATATATACACTCAAAAAGAGAAACAAGCTTAAAAAAATAAGAAATTGAAAAAAGTGTGTAAAAATATAAACAGTAAGAATCCAGGTGATTTCAGGTAATTTTTATTTTTCACTTTGTATCGTCCTGTATTCTCCAAGTTCACTGTAATGAACCTGAATTACTTCTGTAAGTGGGAGGGTGGATTGGGGTAGGGGAGAATGTGCCTTTAAAAAAAAAAAAAGGAATATATAAAGGTAAAAACCAAAAGCAAATACTAAATAATTCAGATTTGATTCACTTAAACTAATTTATTTTTGTATTGTTATTATTTGTAATTATGACTACTTTAAAAAGCACCTGAATACAGTTTTGTTTAAAATTGAACAACTAAGGACAGTTTGGTTCAGACTTCTGCTGTATGGTTTGGCTAAAATCTCTGGTTTTGGTAACTTCTGCTATCTGTATCCTAACATGATTCCATCCTACTAAAAGCATGAGAAGGCATCAGTGCAGTGCAAGACCATCACTGCTTTCTCCCAGTGTATCAGAAGTATACTTCAGAGAACAACTGCCACACAGAGGAAAGTCACTATGAACACCCTGTTACTGGTTAATAGGGCTCATAAGGCTACACAATTATGTGAAAATGTCCTTCCCACTGACTGATGTAATGCTAAGATGACAGAAACTATAGTTGTTTTTCTTGTTCCTAACACATGGAAATGCTCTCCAGTTACTAATAATCTACCAATTTACAGCCTAGCAGGAAAAAAATTAAATACACACTAGAGGCCGCTAGTGATAAATAAGTGAATTTTGCATGAAGGAAAAAACTTGATGATAGTTGTACAAAGAAGACTGCACTCTAAGCTTCTCGGCTTCAGCTGCCTTTTTAAAATACTATGCTTCAAATCAGAAAACATTTTTTTCCTGTATATAAATTTGTCAATATTTTTTAATAAAGGAATACATCTGAAAAAATGTCATCTAAAAAAGACAAACCAAGGAAATTATGTAATAAAACCAAAACAAAACACTATATTATTGTATTTTTAAAGCAAAACTGTGCTCTCACATAATGAAACCTTTTTACATATTACAAATCAAAAAAATTGTATTCTCTTAAACTCAATTGTCACAAAGATCCAGATCAGGTAAAGAAATACCTATGTTGTGCAATGCAGTTTGTCTTAGTAATAGTTCACTAAGAGAAACTTGTTTTTAAACGTAAAACGTATCTTTAAAAAATTACCCCCCCCCCAGAAAAATCATTAATCCTAAGAGTGGGATTTAAAAGAGTTTACTTAGAAAAAAATATATGATAAGATGAAGTCAGGGAAAATACACAGAATCCTCTGATTACAAGTTTTTATAAAATTAAGGAAGTGTACATGGTACACTTTTTTTTAAAACTTGGGAGGAACATTATTAAATTTCTCTGAATGCATGAAAGGTATTTTCATATGCATGACAGGACAGGTAACCATTTAATTCACTGTCATTAAGACCAGGAAGAATAAAAAAAAAATCTCATAACTAGGGGTATTTTACATGACACTAAATATTAAGGTTGGGAGGTGCACTGGAATGAAAAGTATGAAGGAGATTGATAAAGACCACTAGACTGTCCTAGGGCATGATGGCAGCCAAAGAAAGATGCTGTGGATGGGCATCCGTAGGAAGTGTTTGGTTTCGTTTATCTGTGTTTGCATTTGGCCCTTCCTACCCCTGTTTACAGAAACTGACATGTTGTGAGTCTTGATGCTAGGCACAGCCCACTCCAGAAACAGATAGGACTCCCACCCCCTTGAGAAACAAGGGCAGGGGCAGAGAGTCCCTTAACCACGTCCACTCGGTCAGTCAATCATGTGCTCTTACGCAAGAAACGAGAGACTGTTGACAATTCATCTGCAGCACGCAGTGCCGGGCTCACAGAGGCTGACTGCAAGCCTCTTCTGGTTCTTAGAACACAAACATAGCTGTAGATCTGGTTTCCAGCTTCCTGCCTACTTCCCAAACCCAACCCCCTCAAGCTTCTCACTTATTCTGTCAATTACAATACGTTTGCAGAATTTTTTTGTTGTTGTGTAAATTGGTCAGAGTTTTTTTCTGTTCCTTACAACCAAGAACCCAGGAACACAAAAAATTTAAATAGAAAGAAATGAAATTGAGTTATTTGTAGTGAGGTGGATGGACCTAGAGTCTGTCATACAGAGTGAAGTAAGTCAGAAAGAGAAAAAGGAATACCGTGTGCTAACACATATATATGGAATCTAAAAAAAAAAAAAAAATGGTCATGAAGAACCAAGGGGCAAGACGGGAATAAAGATGCAGACCTACTAGAGAATGGACTTGAGGATATGGGGCGGGGGAAGGGTAAGTTGTGACAAAGTGAGAGAGTGGCATGGACATATATACACTACCAAACATCAAATAAATAGCTAGTGGGAAGCAGCCGCATAGCACAGGGAGATCAGCTCTGGTGCTTTGTGACCACCTAGAGGGGTGCGATAGGGAGGGTGGGAGGGAGACGCAAGAGGGAAGAGATATGGGGATATACGTATATATATAGTTGATTCACTTTGTTATACAGCAGAAACTAACACACCATTGAAAAGCAATTATATTCCAATAAAGATGTTAAAAAAAAAAAGGAAGCTCCTAACAACATTAACAGAAGAGCTGTTAGTGTCATTCTCTAATTCTCCTCTTGAAAAAAAATTTAAGAAATTTAAGAAATTTAAAATTTACTGGGTCAGAAATATGCTTTCATACTTAATCTATGATAGAAAAATACATCAAATTTTTATGGAAGATCATGCCTAATCATGTTCTTTTTAATCTATGCTTTTCTTTTTTTTCTTTTCAATTTTATGTATGTATGTATGTATTTATTTAGGCTGCATTGGGTCTTCGTTGCTGCACACGGGCTTTCTCTAGTTGTGGCGAGTGGGGCTACTTTTCCTTGATGTGCACGGGTGTCTCATTGAGGCGGCTTCCCTTGTTGCAGAGCATGGGCTCTAGGCACGCTGGCTTCAGTAGTTGTGGTGCGTAGGCTCAGGAGCTGTGGCTTACAGGCTGTAGAGTGCGGGCTCAGTAGTTGTGGCGCACGGGCTTAGTTGCTCAGCAGCGTGTGGGATCTTCCTGGACCAGGGCTTGAACCTGTGTCCCCTTCATTGGCAGGCGGATTCTTAACCACTGCACCACCAGGGAAGTCCCCTAATCATGCTTTAATAACCATTAAGCACAGAGTGAACTAGTTACTGGGGGTGAGAAAGAGAAAAAGCCAATAAGCCTCCACTGGGGTTACAGGCTGCTGGGACACGCAAACAGGTGATTTCAGCGTGTTGTGATAAATGCTATGACAAGTTAAGGGAAGCACTGGATAAAAGACCATCCAGGAAGGACGAACAGAGTAAAAGAGACTTGGAATAACTGAACCTAACCTGGTAAAGTAAGAAATCTAGTCAACAAATAACCTTAGTTCATTCAGGATTTATCATTTACTGACTTACCTGTAGGAAAAGTATTATTATTTTCAGAGAAAACTATCTAAAAGGAGCAATCCTTCTCAATTAAAAATGTTTATTTGTCATCTATTATTTGTCAAACCTCATCCTGGGTACTAGTGTTATTTCCAAAGATGAATAAAACGAGAACAAGGAACTCTGTACAATGAAGTAGAAACACTCATAGAAATTTTCAACATAATGCGGAGTGACAGTAAAGGGCTGTTTAGAGAATCTGTGCCTGACTTAGATATGGAAATTGCTAGTTACCAGGAAACAAGACATGAGCCAAGTTTTTAAAGATAAGGATTGCAACACTTAGAAGGAAGCAAAAGAAAGATTTTTGTAAATGAATTTTTAAAAGAAGGGTTTTTTTTTTATAGTTTTCATAAATGAATCAGATATAGTGTTCTATTAAAAAGTATCTTCTGGGCTTCCCTGGTGGCGCAGTGGTTGAGAGTCCGCCTGCCGATGCAGGGGACACGGGTTCGTGCCCCGGTCTGGGAAGATCCCACATGCCGCGGAGCGGCTGGGCCCGTGAGCCATGGCCGCTGAGCCTGCGCGTCCGGAGCCTGTCCTCCGCAACGGGAGAGGCCACGACAGTGAGAGGCCCGCGTAACGCATAAAAAAAAAAAAAAAAAAAAAAAAAAGTATCTTCATTTGGGCTTCCCTGGTGGCACAGTAGTTAAGAATCCGCCTGCCAATGCAGGGGGCACGGGTTCGAGCCCTGGTCCGGGAAGATCTCACATGCCACGGAGCAACTAAGCCCGGGCGCCACAACTACTGAGCCTGCACTCTGGAGCCTGTGCTCCACAACAAGAGAAGCCACCAGAATGAGAAGCCCATGCACTGCAACAAAGAGTAGCCCCTGCTCTCCACAACAAGAGAAAGCCCACACACAGCAACGGAGACCCAATGCAGCCAAAAATAAATAAATTAATTAATTAAAACAAACAAAAAAAGTAACTTCATTTGATGTTAAAACTAATTCCTTGACATTTAAAAAAATTCTTGTTGAATATAGTTGACTTACAATGTTATGTTAGCTTCAGGTGCATGGCAAAGTGATTCAGCTATATATATATATATTTTTTTTTAAATTATTTTCCATTATAGGTTATCAAGACATATTGAGTATGGTTCCCTATGCTATACAGTAGGTCCTTATTGGTTATCTATCTTATATATAGTAGTGTGTATATTTTAATCCCAAACTCCTAATTTATCCCTCCCCCTCCTTTCCCCTGTGGTAACCATAAGTTTGTTTTCCATGTCTGTGAGTCTGTTTCTGTTTTGTAAATAAGTTCATTTGTATCATTTTTTAGATTCCATGTATAAGCAATATCATAAGATATTTGTCTTTGTCTGACTTACTTCACTTAGTATGATATGATGGTCTCTAGGTCCATCCATGTTGCTGCAAATGGCATTATTTCATTCTTTTTTATGGGCCAGTAATATTCCATTGTATATGCAGACCACATTTTCTTTACCCATTCATTTGTCAATGGACACTTAAGTTGCTTCCATGTCTTAGATTATTATAAATAGTGCTGCCATGAACACTGGGGTACATGTTGACATTTCAATGGGCATTCCAATGGTGTCTTAAACAATATGCTGAGTAGGAGACCAATATGGCACAAATATTTTAAATAATCACTGACAAAGAGTGTTAATGCTTAAACAACCTCCTCCTTCATGGCTCCTCTAGCCCTAAGTTGCACCCCTACAGGTATCCAAAAATTATGACCCTGATATCCAAGGTCAAAACTAAAGAGCTCACTGGTCTAAACCCCGTGGTGAGAGACAACACCTTCTTTCCCATAGTCCAAGCAGAAGCACTGCTCCAAAAAGTAATAAATGCAATTCTAGATCACAGAGTTTAGAGAGTAAGTCAACGTTTTTAATAATCATGATTTTTCATTCTAGCTCCTTTCAGCCTGTGCATTTACAGATTAATGTCCTCTTGCTCATTATTTAGGTTCCCTTCCTTTCTCTAGGTCTCTTCTACTTCCTAAGGCAAATAATACCCAAGAGTTAAACAACTATGATATAATATGTATGTGTGTGTATATACATATATATATATATATAAGTACACATACATACACACAGTGATTTTTTTCTTATGGTGGTAAAATATTTTCTTGTTGTATTTTAGATGCCCTTTCTCAGATTCCTTAGCATATTCTTGAACCCTCTGGCTACAGAGGCAAAACTGAGGTTTTCAAGGAATACAACTCCCAGATCTAAAACATAGGTTTGCAAGTGATAGCTCAGTGCTCATGTTGGTGTAACTGCCATTTGGATGTTTTCCCACAAAGTTCATTGACTAGCCTTGCTAGTTGAACTCCAGCTGTCACTTTTCTGTCCCCTAACAATAGGAAGGCCACAGCTGGCTTAGGTACAGCCTCATCATCAACTCAAATTTCATGTCCTATAATGATGTGTCAACAAATCATATATGCCATCTAGTTGTTGAAGTTATTCCGCTTACCCTTGGTCCAATCGCACAAAACCAAAATTTTAATAATGAAAAATCATGCAGGAAGTATCTAGGTGTGCTAGGTGTGTGTGTGTGAGCACGCATGTATGTAAATGCATATGAAAAAGTGGACAGGGACCATTCCATAATTTTTCTTAAAAATTATATATATATATGCACATGCAATTATATATGTGGTATATGATTATATATTTTATATATATAATGTGTAGTATATAGTACATACATGAGGTATATATGTGATTATATATTATAAATATACAACATATATGTGATATTATATGATTACTCTCAATTATTATTTAACTCAGCAATCTAATAATATATTGAAAATAAGCAAAAAAATGTGATGAAATACATGAGCTCTTCAATGGTATTAACAAGTGCTAAAAAAATTCAGTTTTTAAAAAAATAAAATTAATAGAGCCATGTATTACTCAAAACTTTCGACAGATGATCAAGGTTTCTCTGAAAAATCATCTGAAGGTAATTTATTTCTGAAGACTCACCCCCAGTGCAAGAAAGGAAAAGCGATTTGTCAGAAACATACTTTATGAAATAGAATAGCCATAAAGAACAATGCCCCTGATTAAATTTAGTTGAAAACTGACTTCCTGCAGCTGCTCAAAATGATCTCACTCTGAACATTTATTTTGACTTCATGCATGATCTGACAAACATAGCATCTTTACATACATCCTTTCCCCCTCTTCCAATACCCTGAAATGATTCAGGAGCCATGCATGGATAACTTTGGGATCTCTGATTTATAGCATTTGATAACCAACAGACTAAAATATATTACTAAACTAATCCAATCAATATTTCAACATAAATATGTCCTCACAGTTTGTTGTGGTAGGGTTCTTTAATACCAAGACTCCTATTATAAATTTTCTTTTAAATGTGCTAATCATTTTTACCTTCCATCATTTTGATTCAAAGACTCAATAATGTTGACATGCTCACAGAGCTTAGTAATTTGACTGTATAAATACTTTTTAATAAAAACTTGCCAAAGCAAATGACTAAATATTGCTTACAGCTAGGCTTATAAGAATCAAGCAAAACCAAAGATCTTTGGTTTTTCTTAAGCAAAGTACATGTTTCCTCTTCATGCATGTTAAAGCATACTGAAAGTACATTTTCAACTATGTCATGAAATGATTGAAAATAAATCCCAATCACTGAGAAAACTATAGTCACAGGTAGACTGAAATCAATTGTCACATATATTGGAGGTTATTAAGATCACAATGTATGTTCAGATACTTGATACCAACTTACTCCACAACAGTTTTATATTTATATATCTTATTCCATAAAAGCCTATGATACTGAGCAAGCTTTTGCAGAATTTTCACTACAATAGAGAAAACAGAAGCCTTATAGATGACTGTCTACTACTACTTACGTAACCTCTGGGGTTGAAGTGACAACTTTGCAATTTTTGTTTGGTTCTAGCTAAAAGAACTAACATTCCTCCCAAAGAATGTGAAGAAATGATAACAAATTCCAACTGAAAAGGTAATTCTTAAGAATCAAGTCAATCAACTGCATTATATGAATAAACAAAATCGCGGTATACCCGTATAATAGAACCCTACCCAACAGTGAAAAGTTACACAACAACATGATCAATCTCAAGAGCACTGGGTAGGGCTTCCCTGGTGGCGCAGTGGTTGAGGCGCAGTGACACGGGTTCGAGCCGTGGTCTGGGAAGATCCCACATGCCGCGGAGCAACTAGCCCTGTGAGCCACAATTACTGAGCCTGCGCGTCTGGAGCCTGTGTTCTGCAACAAGAGAGGCCGCGATAGTGAGAGGCCCATGCACCGCGATGAGGAGTGGCCCCCGCTTGCCGCAACTAGGGAAAGCCCTCGCACAGAAACAAAGAGCCAACACAGCCATACATAAATAAATAAATAAAATTTTTTAAAAAGGGCAAAATTCCTTTTAAAAAAAAAAGCATTGGATAGGTTAAAAAGTCAGACAAAAGAAAACAAACCCTGTAATTCCATTTATCTGATATTCTAGAAGGCTGCAGGAGTCAGACTATAAGGGATCAACTGCCAAGGAACAGGAAGGAAAGTTGGGGGATGAGGGACAAGTTTTCATCTTGCCTGCCTTGGTAAATACAACTGTTAACCACTTCAAAACTAATTCAACTGTCTAAAATGAATTTTCTTGTGTGAAAATTATTCCTGAACAAAGCTGATTAAAAACAGAAAAGCAACAGAGAAGCCAGACACTACATTCCATGATTCCAAACACAATATGATAAGCTCTTACAAGTTTTCTAAGTAGTTACACAATTACTGCATACAGAATATTAACTATGAAAGAACTTATAGCTATTGTTTAAAACTACCTCATACGCTTCTGCAACTGTTCTATAATTCATCACACACTGTAGCTTTGAAGGGCCACCCTCTATCCTCTTGGCTTATCCAAGTCTAGTATGAACCAGCCCAAAAAGTGATAACATTTCATAATCAAGAGTTCTCTGAATAGAGGGCAGACAGCATAAGCAAGAAGAACTACAATCCTGCAGACTGTGAACGAAAACCACATTCACAGAAAGATAGACCAGATGAAAAGGCAGAGGGCTATGTACCACATGAAGGAAGAAGATAAAACCCCAGAAAAGAAACAAAATAAAGTGGAGATAGACAACCTTCCAGAAAAAGAATTCAGAATAATGATACTGAAGATGATCTAGGACCTTGGAAAAACGATGGAGGCAAAGATCGAGAAGATGCAAGAAATCTTTAACAAAGACGTAGAAGAATTAAAGAACAAACAAACAGAGATGACTACAATAACTGAAATGAAAACTATACTACAAGGAATCAATAGCAGAATAACTGAGGCAGAAGAACAGATAAGTGACCTGCAAGACAGAATGGTGGAATTCACTGCTGTGGAAAAGAATAAAGAAAAAAGAATGAAAAGAAATGAAGACAGCCTAAGAGACCTCTGGGAAAACATTAAAGGCAACAACAGTTGCATTATAGGGGTCCCAGAAAGGAGAAGAGAGAGAGAAAGGACCAGAGAAAATATTTGAAGAGATTATAGTCAAAAACTTCCCTAACATGGGAAAGGAAATAGCCACCCAAGTCCCGGAAGCACAGAGAGTCCCATACATGATAAACCCAAGAAGAAACACGCCGAGACACATAGTAATCAAATTGACAAAAATTAAAGACAAAGAAAAATTATTGAAAGCAGCAAGGGAAAAATGACAAATAATATACAAGGGAACTCCCATAAGGTTAACAGCTGATTTCTCAGCAGAAACTCTACAAGCCAGAAGGGAGTGGCATGATATATATAAAGTGATGAAAGGGAAGAACCTACAACCAAGAGTACTCTACCTGGCAAGGATCTCATTCAGATTCGATGGAGAAATCAAAAGCTTTACAGACAAGCAAAAGTTAAGAGAATTCAGCACCAACAAACCACCTCTACAACAAATGCTAAAGGAACTTCTCGAAGTGGGAAACACAAGAGAAGAAAAGGACCTACAAAAACAAACCCAAAACAATTAAGAAAATGGTCATAGGAACATACATATTGATAATTACCTTAAATGTAAATAGCTTAAATGCTCCAACAAAAAGACAGAGACTGGCTGAATGGATCCAAAAACAAGACCCATATATATGCTGTCTACAATAGAACCACATCAGATCTAGGGACAAGTACAGACTGAAACTGAGGGGATGGAAAAAGACATTCCATGCAAATGGAAATCCAAAGAAAGCTGGAGTAGGAATACTCATATCAGATAAAATAGACTTTAAAGAATGTTACAAGAGACAAGGAAGGACACTACATAATGATCAAGGGATCAATCCAAGAAGAAGATATAACAATTATAAATATATATGCACCAGACATAGGAGCACCTCAATACATAAAGCAGCTGCTAACAGCTATAACAGAGGAAATCTACAGTAACACAATAATAGTGGGGGCCTTTAAAACCTCACTTACACCAATGGACAGATCATCCAAAATGAAAATAAATAAGGAAACACAAGCTTTAAATGGCACAATAGACCAGATAGATTTAATTCATATTTACAGGACATTCGATCCAAAAACAGCAGATTATACTTTCTTCTCAAGTGCACACAGAACGTTCTACAGGATAGATCACATCTGGGTCACAAATCATGCCTCAGTAAATTTAAGAAAATTGAAATCATATCAAGAATCTTTTCTGACCAAAACGCTATGAGATTAGAAATCAATTACAGGGAAAAAAACGTAAAAAACACAAACACATGGAGGCTAAACAATACATTACTAAATAACAAGAGATCACTGAAGAAATCAAAGAGGAAATCAAAAAATACCTAGAGACAAATGACAATGAAAACATGATGATCCAAAACCTATGGGATGCAGCAAAAGCAGTTCTAAGAGGGAAGTATATTGCTATACAAACCTACCTCAAGAAACAAGAGAAATTGCAAATAAACAATCTAACCTTATACCTAAAGGAACTAGAGAAAGAAGAACAAACAAAACCCAAAATTAGCATAAGGAAAGAAATCATAAAGATCAGAGCAGAAATAAATGAAATAGAAACAAAGAAAACAATAGCAAAGATCAATAAAACTAAAAGCTGGTTCTTTGAGAAGATAAACAAAATTGATAAACCAATAGCCAGACTCAACAAGAAAAAGAGGGAGATGACTCAAACCAATAAAATTAGAAATGAAAAAGGAGAAGTTACAACAGACACTGCAGAAATACAAAGCATCCTAAGAGACTACTACAAGCAACTATGCCAATAAAATGGACAACCTGGAAGAAATGGACAAATTCTTAGAAAGGTATAACCTTCCAAGACCGAACCAGGAAGAAATAGAAAATATGAACAGACCAATCTCAAGTAATGAAATTGAAAGTGCGATTAAAAAGTTTCCAACAAACAAAAGTCCAGGACCAGATGTCTTCACAGGCGAATTCTATCAAACATTTAGAGAAGAGCTAACACCCATCCTTCTCAAACTCTTCCAAAAACTTGCAGAGGAAGGAATACTCCCAAACTCATTCTATGAGGCCACCATCACCCTGATACCAAAACCATTCAAAGATACTACAAAAATCGAAAATTACAGACCAATATCACCGATGAATAGAGATGCAAAAATCCTCAACAAAATACTAGCAAACAGAATCTAACAACACATTAAAAGGATCATACACCATAATCAAGTGGGATTTATCCCAGGGGTGCAAGGATTCTTCAATATACGCAAATCAATCGATGTGATACACCATGCTAACAAATTGAAGAATAAAAACCATATGATCATCTCAATAGATGCAGAAAAAGCTTCTAAAAAAATTCAACACCCATTTATGATAAAAACTCTCCAGAAAGTGGGCACAGAGGGAACCTACCTCAACATAATAAAGCCCATATATGACAAACCCACAGCAAACATCATTCTCAATGGTGAAAAACTGAAAGCATTTCCTCTAAGATCAGGAAGAAGACAAGGATGTCCACTCTCAACACTTTTATTCAAGATAGTTTTGGAAGTCCTAGCCATAGCAATCAGAGAAGAAAAAGAAATAAAAGGAATACAAATTGGAAAAGAAGAAGTAAAACTGTCACAGTTAGCAGATGACATGATACTATACATAGAGAATCCTAAAGATGCCACCGGAAAACTACTAGAGCTAATCAATGAATTTGGTAAAGTTGCAGGATACAAAATTAATGCACAGAAATCTCTTGCATTCCTATACACTAATGATGAAAAATCTGAAAGTGAAATTAAGGAAACACTCCCATTTACCATTGCAACAAAAAGAATACAATACCTAGGAATAACCCTACCTAGGGAGACAAAAGACCTGTATGCAGAAAGCTATAAGACACTGATGAAAGAAATTAAAGATGATACCAACAGATGGAGAGATATACCATGTTCTTGGATTGGAAGAATTAACACTGTGAAAATGACTATACTGCCCAAAGCAATCTACAGATTCAATGCAATCCTTATCAAATTAACAGTGGCCTTTTTTACGGAACTACAACAAAAAATCTTAAAATCTGTATGGAAACACAAAAGACCCCAAATAGCCAAAGCAGTCTTGAGGGAAAAAAACGGAGCTGGAGGAATCAGACTCCCTGACTTCAGACTATACTATAAAGCTACAGTAATCAAGACAATATGGTACTGGCACAAAAACAAACATAGAGCAATGGAACAAGATAGAAAGCCCAGAGATAAACCCATGCACCTATTGTCAACTAATCTATGACAAAGGAGGCAAGGATATACAATGGAGAAAAGACAGTCTCTTCAATAAGTGGTGCTGGGAAAACTGGACAGATACATGTAAAAGAATCAAATTAGAACACTCCCAAACACCATACACAAAAATAAACTCAAAATGGATTAGAGACCTAAATGTAAGACCGGACACTATAAAACTCTTAGAGGAAAACATAGGAAGAACACTCTTTGACATAAATCACAGTAAGATCTTTTTTGATCCACCTCCTAGCATAATGGAAATAAAAACAAAAATAAACAAATGGGACCTAATGAAACTTAAAAGCTTCTGCACAGCAAAGTAAACTACAAACAAGAAGAAAAGACAACCCTCAGAATGGAAGAAAATATTTGCAAACAAATCAACGGACAATGGATTAATCTCCAAAATATACAAACAGCTCATGCAGCTCAATACTAAAGAAACACACAACTCAATCCAAAAATGGGCAGAAGACCTAAATAGACATTTCTCCAAAGAAGACATACAGATGGCCAAGAAGCACATGAAAAGCTGCTCAACATCACAAATTATTAGAGAAATGCAAATCAAAACTACAATGAGGTATCACCTCACACCAGTTAGAATGGGCATCATCAGAAAATCTACAAACAACAAATGCTGGAGAGGGTGTGGACAAAAGGGAACCCTCTTGCACTGTTGGTAGGAATGTAAATTGATACAGCCACTATGGAGAACAGTATGGAGGTTCCTTAAAAAACTAAAAATAAAATTACCATATGATCCAGCAATCCCACTACTGGGCATATACCCAGAGAAAACCATAATTCAAAAACACACATGCACCTCAATGTTCACTGCAGCACTATGTACAATAGCCAGGTGATGGAAGCAACCTAAGTGCCCATCGACAGACAAATGGATAAAGAAGTTGTGGTAAATATATATAATGGAATATTAGCCATAAAAAGGAACGAAATTGGGTCAGTTGTTGAGACATGGATGGATCTAGAGACTGTCATACAGAGTGAAGTAAGTCAGAAAGAGAAAAACAAATATCGTATATTAATGCAGGTATGTGGAACCTAGAAAAATGGTACAGATGAACCAGTCTGCAGGGCTGAAGTTGAGACACAGATGTGGAGAACAAATGTATGGACACCAATGGGGGAAAGCCACAGTTGGGGGGGGGGGGATGGTGGTGTGATGAATTGGGCAATTGGGATTGACATGTATACACTGCTGTGTATAAAACTGATGACTAATAAGAACCTGCTGTATAAAAAAAAAAGTAAAATAAAATTCAAAAACAACAACAACAAAAAAGAGTTCTCTGAATAATCCAGAAGATAGATCTCTCTCTAAAATGTCACTTTTCAATACACTACAGCCCAATGAGGTGAAATTACTTGCAAAACATCTCACAGTAATGAAGTCACAGAATTGGATTCCGAATGCTGACCTAACTAATAAATCCATGCACACTCTCACTACAGAATTCCCATTCTAGACACCATGGCTACCTGCCTGCAAAAAAAGGGACTGAGAACACCAATTGTTAAAGTTACTCATATGTAGACAGACAAGTCATTGATTCCTTCATGGGTGTATCAGATAACTTGCTTCCAGATGCCTGGTTTAATTATATTGATAAAGGCTTTAGAAGCTAATTTGTAAGAAGAGCTAGGCTCCCACTTGATTCAGTTATTTAAATTATACTTTGAAAGTGGTTGAGCTGGGGCACAGTTAGCTTTAGAGACAGAGTTACAATCATCCTTTATTCCCACTCGGTCACTCTGAAAAGTGGTACTAAAACCGGGTTCCCCTAAAACCCAGTTTCTCTGCTCAGTTTATGATTAACCTCTCTATCCAAAACTTGATTCCCTTTCTTGTCCCACCCCTGTTCCCCTCATGATTGAGGAGTATCAAAGAAAAGTGGGGACTGAAATTGAGCAGGACCCTGCAGGGCCCTCCCAGGTACTAAAGCCCCTCCATGTCCCCCATTTCTTGTTTGTAGACTACTTGGCTGTAGTCTCCGAGGTTTTCCCTGAGTTCCAAAGTGGTAACTAATTAGCGAAGTGAGGGAATGCAGAAACTAAGGAAAAGCAGTCAAGAAACAATAGTGTAGCTATAAAACAGAGTCCTCGTTCCTCCTCAAGGCATACCCATAACAACCTGACGCAAATCTTTGAGTTGTTCTACAGGAAATAAGACTTCTGCCAACCCAGGTGGAGGACGGTGACTACTTGCTGACCACAAGCAATGGAACCCAGGTTGGTTGGAACCAGAAGGTTGATGATTAAGATTCCTGAAACATCATCCTATTACCTCACCACCAATCAATCAGAAGAAAGGCATGCCTGTGTAGCCCTCATCCCAAGGGTCGACTCTAAAAACCCTTCCCAGAAAGCCATCGGGGAGTTCAAGTCTTTTTAGCATGAGCTATCCATTCTCCTTGCTTGGCACCCTCAATAAACGCTGTACTTTTGTTCACCACAGCCCCATGCCAGCAGTTTGGCTTTGCTGCATGGCGGGCAAGTGGACCCAAGTTTGGTTTGGTAACAGTACTAATCTGTGATGAGAAAGTTGCAAGAATATATAAGCTAGAAAGTCTGAAATCTTAACTGTGACAAGATTAATGGAGAGGCATAAGAAATCAAGAATGAACCTTGTTCTTCTATTTAAGCACCCAGGTCATCCTCATCCTACCCCTTATTAATGCATGCTTAACTGAATGGTCATTTGTATGAATTCAGGGAATTTTTGTTGGGTGCTAATCTTATAAATGAAAGAGAAGACCAACTCCTAACTAACTAAGCTCAACTAGAACATTGTTTATATAAAAAATAATCTTTAGGACTTCCCAGTCAGGATGCTATATTCATCAATTACTGTGAGAAAACTAATCTAAAAACAACAGTCCCCCCATTTCAAATTCCTACACACTAATGACACCAAAATTCATATCCCTTTCTCAGACTACTATGCTGCGAGTTTCAGATTCTCAAAGTCCCACAGAATCACAATTTAAAAAGAAAACCTCTCACATTTAGCATCAAAATGCCAATAAATTCAAAGGTAAGGACCTTAGTTTCATGATAAAAGAGTCATTTAAGAAGAAATTAGAATACAATGTACAAACGTAAAATAGATAGCTAGTGGGAAGCAGCCGCATAGTACAGGGAGATCAGCTCCGTGCTTTGTGACTACCTAGAGGGGTGGGATAGGGAGGGTGGGAGGGAGATGCAAGAGGGAAGGGATATGGGGATATATGTGCACATAGAGCTGATTCACTTTGTTATACAGCAGAAACTAACACAACAATGTAAAGCAATTATACTTCAATAAATATGTTAAAAAAATTTTAAAAATAAAATGTTACATAAAAAAAGAATACGGTGTAATGTAAGACATTCTGGAAATAAGTGGGACATATTACTATTCATGATTTGAGACAAAAAATGGATAATCTTTTTAGATACAAGACATTTATGGTTTATACATGCTAATAATATTAAAATATATTTATATATATCCCTGAAGTTTCTTCTCTAGCATCAAGATACTTCTAGTACCTGATACTGTATCTTAGAAACCCCTGGCTGTAAAAAAAAAGCTTCGTCTTTGTGACATTTCTGCCAAGATATCAAAGAAAAATCATTAATTCAATAAATTCTTGGATGCTCATTAGTGTACTGGATATTATAAGGCACATAAAGATTAATTATGATCACTGCCTTCCAGGAGTTCACCACCTAATGAGAGAGATAAGATACATCTACACATAGCTAAATCACAAGGTAAAATGAGAAGGTAAATAATTACAAAGTATTATGCAAAGTTAAAGGACAATAGATCACTAGAAATTTACAACCTAGTAAAAGATATACGTCGTTACAGCTCTAAATCAAGGTAAAATGTGAATATAACATTGTAAATTTAAAAGTATTACAAGATATAAGAGACGTCCAAGTCCCATCGGGCTGGAAGGAGAGGGTGCCCTCATGGGACAGACAGCATTTTATAGAGCACAGCTGCATGGAGAGTTTTACTACAAAAAACAAAACAAAAAAACACTAGCATATGCTACTAAAACCATCTGAATATCAGTACAGCAAAGGATCTAGAAGCTCTGACCAATCAGAATGGACTGCCAGACAATCAGAATGGATTATGGGTGGTACCAATGTGATCAAGCTGAAGATCAGCCTGAGAAAGGGCCCTGGGCACAGGCAATGAGGAGAAAGCACTTGGGAGAAGACAAGGCATGGCTGACAACATCAGCAAAAGCCACACCCTGATTCTCACCGTAATGAGTTTAGATTTTATCCAGGAGACAAAAGAGAAACACTCCACCTCTCCCTAGTAACCTCTCTCTCACACAGACACACACACACACACACACACACACACACAAACACAAACCACACTCTGGGGCCCTAACTAACCTTTTCCACTCCATTAGGATCCTCAGAATATTTTCTAACACCCCCATTCTAGTTTAATGGTCCACACCCATGCTTTCCTTTGTCATAGAACCTATCACACAGAACTAGAGCTTCAGCATTATGCGTTTTATAATCTACCACACCGAATGCTAATTTCCTCTTTACTTCTATTATACTGTAAGTTTCCTGGGGGCAGGAACTATATTTTGCTTAGTTATATATTCACAGTAACCATCAAAATATCTAACTGTAAAAGGTATTCGATGAATGCTTGAATGAATGAATGAATCACAAGTTAAATGCTACATTCTTATTTTTGCCATTGGGTTATTCTAGAGAGACTGTATCTCATTCCAAACCTTTCTCTTTTTTTTTTTTACTCAGTTTACCTTAACTAGAGTCTAACAGAACAGGGTTTAAAAATGCTTACCTACCTTAAAAGGCATTATTTTCTTAAATGATCAGTATAAATTATTTCTCCCATATTGTCAGATTACTTATGTTGTGTGATCGGTTTTGTGACTGTTTCTGTACAATTCTTATTCTCTTCTACTTGATTCCATTACTTTCTTCATCTCTTAACCATAATTAGTGTGACTATATTCTCCCGTAAGAACCTCCAGCAATGTTTCTTAATCTTTTTTTCAGATTCAGAGAGCTATGGAGTCTTTTTTTTTTTTTTTTTTTTGCAGTACGCGGGCCTCTCACTGCTGTGGCCTCTCCCGTTGCGGAGCACAGGCTCCGGACACGCAGGCTCAGCGGCCATGGCTCATGGGCCCAGCCGCTCCGCGGCATGTGGGATCCTCCCGGACCGGGGCACGAACCCGTGTCCCCCGCATCGGCAGGTGGACTCCCAACCACTGCGCCACCAGGGAAGCCCAGCTATGGAGTCTTTATCCCAAAAAATGTCCATCCACTCCAAATTCAATATATTATGATTCTATTTTATGAAGCCCCAAAGTAGCATTAATTAGGTCAGAGAGTAGTTTCCTGTGAGGGGGGCTGGGAGGAGGAGAAGGCTCCGGCAACGCTGCGATGATACTCTACTTATTGATCTCAGTACTGTTCACACTGCTGTGCTCCGCTTTGCGAAAATTCATTGAGCTGTATCGTTATCACTTGTGCACTTCTCTGTATGTTTGTTTTTTAATATTCATTATAGTGGAAAACATTGGTAATTACTGTCAGAGTCGACAACTTTCCGGACCCTGGTTAAAAACTGACTAGAGCAACAACTGTCCTTCTCTTACAGTATCTGTTAAAGATGCAGAAAAAGGACTAACTCGGGGCGAGGGAGGAGAGCAACGGTGGTTAGGGGCAGGGCGGGGAGTGCATAACCCTCCCCATCATCACTTTTATTTACCTAGTACACGCGAATAACAATCGCGCAATATTCTTTGCTGTGGACAGTTTACACTTTTCTGATCTAATACAGTGTCAATAAAATCATCGCTAGAAAAACAAAACAAACCTCCAATGCCTATCAATGCTGAGCAAGAAAAAAATCTGCTCCATAAAATCTTCTTAGCAAATCCTACCCTGCTTCTCTTCTATTTTTTCACCCTCATCTCTGTATCCTGTGATTATTCTGATCATGGGGCCAAGCTTCTCCATCCTGGTTCTGACCAACGGTGGGTTTTACCTACTTGGGAGAAGACAGGAGGCAGATGTTGCGAGCCCACCAATGGACTTTTTCATCACAGACCACTACCAGAATATAAACATGAGACTTGAGTCAGTATCAGGCTGGAGCTGTAGAATTGGGGGTATTAGCCCACACATCTGACACCCAAACTTACTACCCCACATTTCTAAAAACAGACATCTGGAGTTAGGAAAACAGTCAGTTAAGAGTACAGGAGTACAGTACAAAGAGTCTTCATTAACTGTCTTCCTCTTTAATCTCAAGTCCACAACCACAGCTAGGATCCAAATATCACTGGCAGTGCCCATTCTATGTCTCCTTGACTGGGTCTTCACCCTGCCTCAGTTTGAGGTACAGACTGAACACACACCCAAATCAGAATCTATCAGCTCTCAGAGCAGAGGTAATCTAGTTACTGAAAATACACAGGTCATCAAAGTCACTCAAAACCTCATGGTGAGAGAGAACAGAGTAACTGTAATCAAACACTTATTAACAAATATTTTCTGAGTATCTAATTTTCTAGGCACAAGGGACTTTACATTCATTGAGCTTACATTCACTTGAGCAAGAAAAATTAGTCATATTTTCTGAACTCCAAATGGCAGAACTCAATGCAACTCTTTGCTACTTAGGAAAAAATAACATAATTTTTTTTTTTTTTTTTTTTTTGGCTGCACTGGGTCTTTGTTGCTACGCACAGGCTTTCTCTAGTTGCAGCAAGCAGGGGCTACTCTTCATTTCAGTGTGCAGGCTTCTCATTGCGGTGGCTTCTCTTGTTGCAGAGCATGGGATCTAGGGTGCTTGGGCTTCAGGAGTTGCAGCACACAACCTCAGTAGTTGTGGCACACGGGTTTAGCTGCTCCATGACATGTGGGATCTTCCTGGACCAGGGATTGAACCCATGTCCCCTACATTGGCAGGCAGATTCTTAACCACTGTACCACAAAAGAAGTCCCAACAACAGATAATTTTATTTTTTTCTTTTTGTTTCTCCCGACTCACTAGCATATACTCAGATCACCATGAACTGTTTTCACAACAAATAGACAAACATTTGTGAAAGATGTAGAAGACTGAATGCATTCCGTACATGATCAGACGTAAGGTCACCACTGAATTTTGCTTCAGCGCTATCCCTTGGCAAACCCTGCTCCTCTGTTACTGTCTACATCAGCCTTCCTTCTTTCCATTCCTAATGTGTAAAGATCTCACTTTCTCTTCAACTGGAGATGATTCTCTACATATTCATGTTTTATTGCATAATTATAAGGTATTACATTGTAGATTAGCACACTGAATAAATAAAAAAATAAGAACAAGCGAAGCAGTGGTCCACAACCCTAACTTGGCTTTTCAAAACTCATGAATATTTTTTCCATTTCCATTGTAAAGCCTTTCTGTTAAAAATACAGTTAATAGGAACAATGTTTAGTTACCTGTGTCCAATTAGTTTAACTGGGTAGGGTTTGGATTTAATGAGATTTATTCCAAGACTTTAATTCCCACATGAAGCAGTTAGCTTCACTCATCTCCCTACTAGGGACTCTATCTTCACCCCAGCCAGCCACGTCCCTAAGCATCAGACTATGCATCACGGCAAACAATGTTATTACAACTCGAAAATCAACAACACACTTTCTTCTTAAACATCTTCATATATGGACAAATGGATGCTAGATAAATCATATAAATCTTCTTGGAAGATTTCTGTAACATTACTCATAAATGTGTTAAGAAATATAAGAAATGATTATTTCGAAATTTGGGCAAAAGTAATGGCACCCATTCCCAAATCTGGCAATGTACACTACTTTCAAATGCGAGTAAACATGTTGGATGTTATATTTCTTACTAGTGGCCAGCCCAATCCAATAAAATTAATCAGTACAGAAATCTATTTTTTCATAGGCATTCTAGATGGTTCTTATGATCAAGGAAGAGATGGGAAGTACTGTGTTAATACCCTTTCACAGCTCTGGTTCATATAATTATGTTCATGAGCTACACCCATCACAAAGAGAAAAAGCACTCAGTACCAGATTGCTGGCCACTAAGCAGCCTATAGGCATGAAGCAAACAGCCCCCAATTCATATCTTGCCCACATGGCCATTATGCTCCTCTCTGAAGCAACTGGCCCAGACACTTCTATACACATACTTGAGTATTTTTTCACCCACTGTCCATGTCAAGTCTTCAAGAATACAGTCAGAGGAATCCATAAAGTTTAAAAATAAAGACGCACAGGGGCTTCCCTGGTGGCACAGTGGTTGAGAGTCCGCCTGCCGATGCAGGGGACACGGGTTTGTGCCCCGGTCCGGGAGGATCCCACATGCCGCGGAGCGGCTGGGCCCGTGAGCCATGGTCGCTGCGCCTGCGCGTCCGGAGCCTGTGCTCCGCAGCGGGAGAGGCCGCAGCAGTGAGAGGCCCGCGTACCGCAAAAAAGAATTTAAATAAAATAAAATAAAATAAAGACGCACAAAATGTTAAGAATTTAAATTGTCTTCCTAGCTGTCACTGTGGCTATATTCTTTGATAATGCATCCAGACATGCCCAATCTCATGCCTTCCTCCTATGGGCAACCAGCTGCTTTCAAAATAACAGCTCCAATATTAAAAACGTGAAGTAAAAATTTTGATGCCATAAAGATGTATTTTACATCATTTCAAAATACATGTATTTAAACTCACAGCTACAGTATGCTGCATCAAATATTTTTATTTTTTGCAGCAAGGAGGTGATTTCTCAAACTATAAACATTTCAGTACATTTAATAACACATGTGGTAGAAGTAGAACTAAATTTCATAGCTAGTCTACTTATACCTAGACTATAAATTCTTGTGTTTGCCAAGAGGATGAACTATACACATGCTGGCAATGAGCTAGATTTAAACTGTGCTTTCATCAAACGTATTCTCACATCTAAAAATAGCTCACCATGCAAAGATCAGGAAAACCAGAGAGCACAGATAACAAATCATTAAGAAATAAATTATTTATCTCTTTAAAATATATGTATGCATAACTCAGAAGTAAGTTAAATTATACTGAGTTTTACTCGATGCTAATATAAAAATCTTGAACCTTCTACAGCAGTATATATCTTTTATATAAGATCAGTTTGTATTCCTTTAAACTGTTTGAATAAAAACTCAAATTACCATTATTTTAGTCAATGTTCAAAGTCCTCACAAATATCGATATCTGATAATGCTACTTCATGAGACTTTGAAATAGTAGAATTTTTTTTAATTTTCAATAAGAGTAAGATTGGCCTATTTCTACTTGCAGATACCATTCAAAGCAAAGAAATAATACAACATGGTTAAGCAGCTCTCTCCCTGAGGTGGTTTTTCTGTAAAAAGAATTTGAAGGAAAACGAACAGTCACCATTTACTAAGAAGAGAAAAAAACAAGCTCAAGAGCAGAACTGATAAAACAGACACTGGCTGAAAGAAACATACCTTTCCCTCTCTCCTTCCGTGACGTCATATAAGCGGTTGGCACCTCCATCAGCACAGGCTCTTAAAAGAGCTTCAAAAAGAAAAAAAACAAAGAATATTTCAATATAGGAAGCTTAGAGCAGTATCTTTCAAAGGCTGAACGTTAAAAGGCACTCAGACACACACACGTACACACACACACTCACGCTCCCCTCCTTGGATCATTTCACATTCAGCCAGTGACACTGCTGGTACTGAAAACGATCCTACACATCACACACACACAAGCGAGACAGAATCACCTAAGACAAAGCATATTTCCTTTTTCCATCTTTTCCAATTCCCCTTATTAAATAAAGGAGAAGACTGTATATGATGTCTTCAGTAACTCTTAAAGCTTGTTTTTCCTTCTTTATAACAGAAGGTAGGCCTCGGGCTCAAAAACAGGTAACAGGACATAGCTTATAACTTTGCTCCCTTATTTATTTTATTTATTTATTTATTTATTTTTGGCTGCCTTGGGTCTTCATTGCTGCCCATGGGTTTTCTCTAGTTGCACTGCACGGGCTTCTTATTGTGGTGGCTTCTCTTGTTGTGGAGCATGGGCTCTAGGTGCACGGGCTTCAGTAGTTGCAGCACGCGGACCCAGTAGTTGTGGCTTGTGGGCTCTAGAGTGCAGGGTCACTAGTTGCGGCACACTGGCTTAGTTGCTCTGCGGCACGTGGGATCTTCCCGGACCAGGGATCGAACCCGTGTCCCCTGCATTGGCAGGCAGATTCTTAACCACTGCACCACCAGGCAAGTCCCTTCCTCCCTTATTAATTTTTATAGAAATTTTCTATTTATGGCAGGTATTTAGGGTTTCCATATTTTACTGTGATATGGAAGATTTCTTTTAAAAATAAATCATAGGGCTTCTCTGGTGGCGCAGTGGTTGAGAGTCTGCCTGCCGATGCAGGGGACACGGGTTCGTGGCCCGGTCTAGGAAGATCCCACATGCCGCGGAGCGGCTGGGCCCGTGAGCCATGGCCGCTGAGCCTGCACGTCCGGAGCCTGTGCTCCACAACGGGAGAGGCCACAACAGTGAGAGGCCCGCGTACCACACAAAAAAAATAAAAATAAATAAATAATAAACATAACATCATAAGTTTATTTTAAAGTATGAAGTAACTAATAATCTAGATATATATGACTGTAAAAATTGAGAAGGTGGTACAAAATTGACTGAAACTTGGGAAGCACTAAGATAATCAGATAAGGCAAAAGAGCCCCAGCTGCCTCTCTAACTGGGCCTTTTTATCTCTTGGCTTACCGTGCTTTTCCCCTAGTATCACCCTAGGATTTGATGCTGCTGGTCAATCATTCCTTGAAATTTTCTTAGTCCATTGTCTACTATTTTTGCCGTTGTTACTTCTCTAATTTCTAATTTTCCTAGAAATGGTCAGTATCTTAGCATCAATTCATCCCGTTATTTAAAAAAAAATATCCTTTACCTAATAGTTTCAAATCAAACTTTTTTTTTTAATCCTGGGCAATATAAGAGTGAATGCTGAGATGTCTAAGATTCTAATTCCTCACGCTGAACAGACCAAAAACTTGCCTCTGTCCCCACATAGCTGTTAAAACCAATCATTAGGTCATAAAAATCAGCAAAGACCTTGGACACCAGCAGTTTCAGAAGAAATAAACTATAATCGGCACTCCATACCCAAAGGTTTCAAATTTGGTCCCCTGCTCAATCTGTGGAAGGAGGCTGAATTCCTGTATTGCACCGTTTTATATTAGTGACTTGAGCATCTGCGGATTTTGGTATCTCAGGGGTTCCTGGAACCAATCTCCCACAGACACCGAGAGACAACTGTATTTTTTTGAGCTACTTCCTCATTTTATTGCACTTATGAAATCACCTTCCCTTTTTGCAAATTTAGCTACACATTTAAAAGAGTGTTTATAAAATCTACCTCCAAATTTCTAGGTGTTTTATAACAGGTGGAATATTGGAAAAGATAGTTAATTGACCGTACTGGCATGAGTAAAGGTCCCAAAGAATTTTCCACTAATCAATGATATACGGGAAATAGTTTTCTGTCCTATATTATATCAGAAATAAAACAGGCCAAGTGGGGAAAAAAAAAAGAAATCCCTTTTTTGCTTCAGCTTCTTCAACTGTAAATGGTAATAGTATCACCTTTGACAGAGGTATTAAGCAATTAATGACTTAATAATTATAATAGTGCTCATCACAATACTGGAACATAGTAAGCATTCAACAGACTAAAGCATTCATTAGTCCTCCTTCTCCATTCCTGTTAGAATGAAAATAAAGTCTAAAAAGCATTGTTTTTCTAGAAAAGAAAAGCCTAAGGTCCTTAAAAAGTGCAAAACAAAAATAAGAGTTTTTACAAGATATCTAAGAGGGAAATCTCATTTTACCCATTACTGACAACACGTATTTCCCTTTAAGGAAAGGGACCCAAATTCAAATTATACCACAAACATAACCTGCAGAAGATCACAAAATATTCTGCATATTTCCTAAATACCAAAAACTAAAAGTTCAAAAACATCAAAAGCTAAATGGAGAGATAATCTCACATACAAAAGATGCTGCAGAACAAATGAATAGGGAGATGGAAAAGACTAATAAATAGAAACAGATGGGGGCTTCCCTGGTGGCGCAGTGGTTGAGAGTCCGCCTGCTGATGCAGGGGACATGGGTTCACGCCCCGGTCCGGGAAGATCCCACATGCCGCGGAGCGGCTGGGCCCGTGAGCCATGGCCGCTAGGCCTGCGTGTCCGGAGCCTGTGCTCCGCAACTGGAGAGGCCACGGCAGTGAGAGGCCCGTGTACCGCAAAAAAAAAAAAAAAAAAAAGAAACAGATGGTAAACTGTAATCACCCTCAGAGTATATAAAACATTTCTCTGTAAACAAAATTAACAAGTCTGTTGTATCTTTTTATGTAAGATCTTTTTATGTAAAATTGATTCACTGAAGTAAAATGAAAATCTAGAAGTAGTGGCAAAGGATTATCATAGAATGACTTGTCATGTTTTCGCACTATATTATTTTACAAATATCAGTTGAATTCAACATTTATACCTATCACGTGGCAGGCCCTAAACAGAATAGAAAGATGAATAACAGAAAGAACTAGTTCTCCAGACTCACACTATTGTGGAAAGAGGAGAAAGAGAAGCACATATATACATTGCACTGTAGACAATGATGAGGGCTATGACAGGAGCAATGAAACATGATGGGAGGACTGGGACAGGAGACATTAATTTCAGTGGACAAATCTCTAATACTGTGTATTATTAACTCTAGTTCAGCTAAAATCAGTGTTACTTTGATAATCCAAAATTGTTTTCTCCTGCCTGTCATTTCTCACACCCAGACTTAAACTGGTATTTTTAGAGCAGTTTAATAAAAGAGAAATACCTAAGTCTTAGGAAGTAAATTTGTCCACATCTATTCCTGTTTTAAATGGCTAAAAGAGTTAAAATAACCATGATGAAATCTGTGGACCACTCTTTTATTACCTAGAAGCTGGGATTGTGGTGCCACCAATCTGAAAGAAAACACAAGCTCCAGTCTGTCCCTAAAACTATTTTGTTTTGTTGTCAATAAAGCTTAACAAAAAAGATATACTCTACCACTTTTAAATCTTATTAATGAAATATTTTCCATGTACTTAAATAAAATTGCATTTGGAAAACAAAATTTCAAGCATGTATTACATAATGTTGGCATGAATTCATTGGTAGCAGTTTGAAAGCTGAGTAAACAAATGACTATTAATGAAAGTGACCCGCTAAAAAAATCAGTAGTAGAGGACACTCTCAAATATTTTTGATAAATCACGAATCAGCCTCAAAAATATGCTCACTCCATCATCATTTAAATTGTCCCACGCTTTAATGAAAAGAAGTTACTGCATGAGTTATCTTTAATGTAAAAATGTCATTGGCTCATACAGCAAAATTTTGGCAGATTTATCAAATACTACAGTTTCAATGGTTGAATAGTTATGTACTATGCATCAGGCTGATAAACAGCTGAAGACTAAAATACATTAAAATGTCTATATCAACTTTATATATTGGTACTACCAATAAGCATACTAAATACATCTGAAACTAATTTTTTTTTAAC
Organism: Phocoena phocoena; assembly: GCF_963924675.1. Lineage (NCBI taxonomy): Eukaryota > Metazoa > Chordata > Mammalia > Artiodactyla > Phocoenidae > Phocoena > Phocoena phocoena. Next base: position 95,420,066 of record NC_089227.1, read on the forward strand.
CTGGCATAAGTTACTGTTACTGACAAATAATGAAGAGCTCCACTCACAATCAGAGGTTAATTGGTTAGTTCATTAATTTCTGTTGAATAAAGCTGGACAGAAATGATTTGACTTTCTGAAAAGTAGACTATGATATTGGTTCCAAGTATTAAGATGTAAGAAAAAATAAAGTAAAATCAAAGAAACATTTTTCAGTGTCAGTCAACTGAAAGAACACTAGACATAAAGGATTTTGATTCCAATCTGGATCAGCCACTTATTAGTACTATGACTGATCTAATCCCAAGTGTGCCGATTCCAATGCAAAACAGAGTATTATATATATTTTACCAAGCTCACAAAATTTTTCAGGAACTGGAGAGAGACAACAAAGATAAAACCAGAAGGAAGTAGCATGGGGAAACATATTCTCTTACATGCAGTTGATAAAATTATAATTTTGAGAGACAGTTTGGCAGATTTATAAAAATTTCAATGTGTATGTCCTTTGATCCAGAAATGCTATGTAGCCTCTATAAAACTTGCCCAAATTCACAAGGGCGTATGTACAAGGATAGTCACTGTGATGTCATATGTAATCCTGAAAAGGCTGTTAGCAAACTTGAATGGTCATCACTTAAATATTGGTAAAATATATCAAGGCCCTTGTAAGGAACCATTAAAAAAAAAAGTAGCTCTTATATGTATTTATATGTTATCTCTTATAAGATATGTTATTTAAAACTTTAGGTCAAATCTTCCTTGCAACAGCAACTCAGAGAATATATAGAAATATGCCTAATTCAATAAAACTAAGAATTGTACCAAGGTTACTACGTCAAGAATGCTTATCCAAGTAATCAGTGATCAGCATTAATAAGATGCACCCACACTGGAGAAAGGACACTAGACCTGAGGAAGCTCATAAAAACAGCAAGGCACAACAGCTCAAGAGACCCAAGAATCAATGTCTTCCTGGTCAGAAGCATACCAAACAAGGAGTGACCAGAATGTTTGAAAGTCACTCCTGGGAAGTAACTAGACGTTCACTATTTTTGTTAACAATCATTATTTATTACCTGTCTTGAAACTCTTCCTTAAAGCTAAGTAAACTTAGCGTTGCGTAAAGCCTATCATGTCTTCTTAGTTTGCTAATCCAAGACCACTTCTGTGTTACACACAATGAACTCTTTAACCTTGATTATTCACGAGGAACAGGCATGGGATCATGGAAGATACTTTTTCACTCTTACATTAAACACTGTGCTGCTAAAAATATTTTTACAAGAAATATGAATTATATTGTAATTATAATTTTAAAACCAGTAATGATAACTAAAAAGGAAAATACACATAAGGTAACAAGAATAATTTCAGATCCAATCCCATTATTAGGAGAAGAAATCAAATATTTTGACAGACTTGGTCAGGATTGAGTTGAAGGTGCCTACATTAATCTGGAGGAAAGCAAAGATCCAGAATCTTATGTAGAAGATGTCTTACAGAATTCCTGGACCGCTAAACACCTCCAGTTAGCCAGGTCCTGTTTACTCCTAACACAGGTCCTTCTTCCCTAGTACTCCAAAGATATAATCAGTCTTTGTGTACCTGAAATCAATCTAGTCTATCGCTATTACTGGTTTAAGCCAGGATTCTTTCCCTGCTTTAGAAACAACAGTAAACCACATAATTCCCAACTTCTATTCTTCTACCCATATGAGCTAGTGTGGCTGGAAAAAAAAAGCGGGGGGGGTACCTTCTGGACTAGCCTCAGAAATAGTCTACCAACAAGTACACATCACATTCTTTATTAAGAAGTGATAATCACTTATTAAACATGTGAGGGCAGACACAACTACTCGGATATCAGAATGTTCACTATCAGGCATTACAGAGGTTAAGTGGTTTGTCTTTTGTTTTATTTTTATCGCAGTAAGAACACGTAACATGAGATCTACCCTGTTAAAATTTAAGTGAATAATACAGTATCATTAACTACAGGCACAACACTGCACAGCAGATCTCTAGAACTTAATCATCTTGCGTAACTGAAACTTGACTTCTGTTCAACAGTAACTCCCCATCTGCCCCTGCCCTGAGCCCATGGCCACCACTGTTCTATCCTCTGCTTCCCTGAGTTTAACTGTTTTAAATTTCACATATAAGGGGAATCATGAAGTAATCTGTTTTTCTGGGACTGGCTTCTTTCATATTGTATAATGTCCTTCAGTTTCTCCCATGTTGTTGCATATTGCTAGATCTCCTTCCTTTTTAAGGCTGAATAATATTCCATTATCTGTATATTCCATTATCTGTGTATTCCCTGCTTCCATTCATCCATCAATGGACATTTAGGTTATTTCCAGATCTTGGTTATCTTGAGCAGTGCTGCAGTGAACAGGAACTGCAGCTCTATCTTTAAGCATCTAACTTCAATTCTTTTGAATAAACAGCCAGAAGTGGGATTACTGGCTCATATGGTAACTCTATTTTAACTTTTTATTCTCTTTCTCATAGCGGCTGCACTGTTTTGCATTCCTACCAACAGCAAAGTAAGGTTTGAGTTTCTCCACCTCCTCACGAATACCTGCTGTCTTTTTTTTTTTTTTGATAATAGCCAAACTAAGAGGTTTGAAGAGGTATCTCATTATGGTTTTGATTTGCATTTCCCTAATGATTAGTAACGTTGAGCATCTTTTCATATACCTGTTGGCCATTTGCAGGTCTTCTTTGAAGAAATGTCTATTCAGTTCCTTATCCAATTTTTAATTGGGTTATTTGATTTTTTTTCTGGATACTGAGTTGTTGGAGATACTTACATTTTGGGAAATTAATCCCCTATTATATATAAGGCTTGCAAATATTTTCTCCCATTCTGTAGATTGCCTTTTCACTCCTGCTCGTTTCCTCTGCTGTCCAGAAGCTTTTTAGTTTGATATGGCCCTATTTATCTAATTTTGCTTTGTTTGTTTTTTGACATCAGGTCTACGCAATCATTGCCAAGACCAGTGTCCAGAAGCTTTTCCCCTATGTTTCCTTCTAGGAGTTTTACACTTTCAGGTCTTACATTTAAGTCTTTAATCCATTTTTCAGTGAAGATAAGTGTTTTTAACCAATTTTCATCACTAGGGACAATGCTAATATAAAGCCGTACTTCATATTTTATACTTATGGCAGCCAAGAAGGTCTAAATCAATTAATTCTTCCAGAAATATCCCTTGCTTATAAACATTGACCTGTAAGTATTCTCTGCCATGTTAAAACTTCAACCATATCATGAAGCCTAATAAGAAATATATTTTATATAAGGACTCATGGAAGGTTTCCTTTAATGAACTATTATCCTTAAACACATTTAGGTGTTCACTTTTAGTATTTCTTAAATTCTTCATAAAAAATAGAATGTCTGTTTAGGATATTTCTGTGATTTAAAAGAGAAGTTACAGGATCTTCCTTGGAGACCTTCACACGTGGGGAGTGTTAAATATATTGGTCAACGATAAAAACAAGGGAAAAATACATCTAAGATACTATTAACTATATATACAGTAATAAAGATATTGATTTTTACATTTATACAATTTTAAGCACAAGAAATGGTTACAGTGGTACTCCTGCCGAAGAGGACAGGGTTAGGACAAAGCTTTATTTTTTGCATAACTAATTTTCTTCAAGGGAACACCGCTCTTGCTCTCGCAGCCCATAAGTGGCGTTAAATCTACACCCAAATTCAGATTTGGCACACGGCTCAGTTCATGCTGTTACATCTCCTGCCTGGGGGCACTGATTCAGAGACAGAGATGTGATCCAATCAAAGGTAATGAAACCTAGGGAGACTTTCCCAGGTTCCCTTTTCTGCTGTCCTGCCACCTGAGAGACTGTAAGCTTGGATCTATGATGGGCTATCATAACAGCCCAGAGCATGGAGCCAATACAGGAAGGTAAAACTAGGAGACAAGAGTACTGTTTGAGTCCCCATAGTCCTAGCAATAGCCTTTTTAATTATTGGGTTGGCCAAAAAGTTCGTTCGGGTTTTTCCGTAAGATGTTATGAAAACCCGAACGGACTTTTTAGCCAACCCTATACATGCGCTAACAAGTGCCCTTCTTTGGCTCAGGCCAGTTTGAGTTGGGTTCTCTGTCATTTGAAATTGAAGGAGCCTTAACTAATCCAAATATTAATTTCTACTTCAAAGACACAGAATCTTCCTCTTGGTTGGAGAATACTGCCTTATTATGTCTCAAGTCTATACTGCATCAAGGCCTTAAAAGGAGGTATATATTTTTGTAGGTAGTTGGCTTATTATGTGTATACACTCTCACCTGCAAAGCCTTGATTATGATCCAAATTAGTCAGTCCGTGGACATGGTTAACAGACGGATTAGCATGCTTTCTCTATGGGGATGTTATTTCATGGGGAAAAACTTTCATTCAAAGCCTTTCGTGGAAATATGTGCTCTCTGAAAGAGAGAGCAACAATTTACTTTGCTCACAGGAGTACCAAGATGCATAATTAATTGCTGTTTAGATAACTCTTTCAGAGTTTTAGACGAAAGGTTTAATTTACAGTATACTTATGTGCAATTATTAAGAGGGCTCACATTATTTGTAACACCCCACAAACCGTGAGTGGAATACTCTTTAAATTTTAGTTAAGTCAGTAACACAGAATTATCCTTATTTCAAATAAAAAGCAAATGGTATTTATATTGAGCATCTACATGCACAGTGCTGTGCTAGCCCCAATGGGCTAGTTCACGCCATGTAACGAAAAATTTTTATTACCTTTAGGTATATGCTGCTGTGTAAATTCTATTACCCTTCTCTCTACCACCTTCCACCTCCTCCTCTCCTAGTTATGTGCTATGGAGATAAAGTGTGACATTTAGTCATCTTTGATGCTCTTTATGAAGTCTACAATCAGGTACCACCTTAACACTTAGTGACACTAAATACCTCATTACTAAGAAATCTTAAAAACAACCAAACATCAAACTGCCTGTCTATCCTAAAATGGCATGGGGAAAATTTTCTTAAAGATGAGTAATGCTCATCACGTGTAAAAAATGCCAAGAGGGAAGCAGCGCAGAAAAACAGGGTCTTGTAACTTAAGCTATAGCACATGCAAGTTTGTCCTAATGTGAGTTGTTAGGAATAATTAGGGCTGAGTGCATTCTCAATCATTAAATTTCTACTAAAGACTGGCCATTCTTTAGGGACAGGATGGCAAATATGCCTACTCAATCCACAGGGAATAAGGAAACATATAACAGACCTTTGTTGGTGTTGGTTATAAATACAGGGTTGCTCAACCTTGCTACTATTCACAATCTGGGCCTTTGCTGTAAGGGGTCGTCCAGTACATTGTAGGATGTTCAGCAGTGTCCTTGGCCTTACCCACTAGATGCCAGTCATACCTGAGATGTGACAACCAAAAGTATCCACAGACAATGGCAAATATCCCCTACTCAGCAAAAATCACTCCCAATGCCCAAACAGGAGGACCACTTACACCTCAGCAGGCTGCCCAGAGTCCCACCATATCCAGCTGTAAGGCAGACTGCTCATCGCTGTTCTCAAAAATTCCAACTTAAAAGCAAGACTATCACCCAGAAACTACATTCCACCTAGCTACCAATGTCAGGTGCATTAACAAAGCAACTTATGTCCCAGCTAAATTGCCTTCCATAGACCACTACCTAACAGCATACACAAAAATAAACTCCAAATGGATTAAAGACCTAAATGTAAGACCAGACACTATAAAACATAGAGGAAAACATAGGAAAAACACTCTTTGACATAAACCACAGCAAGATCTTTTTTGACCCACCTCCTAGAGTAATGAAAATTAAAACAAAAATAAACAAATGGGACCTAATTAAACTTCAAAGCTTTTGCAAAGCAAAGGAAATCAAAACAAGACGAAAAGACAACCCTCAGTATGGGAGAAAATATTTGCAAACAAATCAACGGACAAAGGATTAATCTCCAAAATATACAAACAGCTCATGTAGCTCAATATAAAAAAAAACAAACAACCCAATCAAAAAATGGGCGGAAGACCTAAATAGACATTTCACCAAAGGGGACATACAGATGGCCAAGAGGTGCGTGAAAAGATGCTCAACATCACTAATCATTACAGAAATGCAAATCAAAACTGAAATGAGGTATCACCTCACACCGGTCAGAATGGCCATCATCAAAAAATCTACAAACAATAAATGCTGGAGAGGGTCTGGACAAAAGGGAACCCTCCTGCACTGTTGGTGGGAATGTAAATTGATACAGCCACTATGGAAAACAGTATGGAGGTTCCTTAAAAAACTAAAAACAGAACTACCATATGACCCAGCAATCCCACTACTGGGCATATACCCGGAGAAAACCATAATTCAAGAAGAGTCATGTACCACAATGTTCATGGAAGCTCTATTTACAATAGCCAGGACATGGAAGCAACCTAAGTGTCCATCGACAGATGAATGGATAAAGAAGATGTGTCTTCTTATATACATATATACAACGGAATATTACTCAGCCTTAGAAGGAACAAAATTGAGTTATTTGTAGTGAGGTGGATGGACCTAGAGTCTGTTGTACAGAGTGAAGTAAGTCAGAAAGAGAAAAACAAATACCGTATGCTAACACATATATATGGAATCTAAAAAAAATGGTACTGATGAACCTAGTGGTAGGGCAGGAATAAAGATGCAGGCACAGAGAATGGACTTGAGGACACGGAGGTCGGGGGGAAGGGCACGCTGGGGCAAAGTGAGAGGAGCATTGACATAGGTACACTACCAAATGTAAAATAGATAGCTTGTGGGAAGCAGCTGCAGAGCACAGGGACATCAGCTCGGTGCTTTGTGACCACCTAGAGGGGTGGGATAGGGAGGGTGGGAGGGAGACGCAAGAGGGAGGAGATATGGGGACATATGTATGCATATGGCTGCTTCACTCTGTTGTACAACAGAACCTAACACAGCATTGTGAAGCAATTATACTCCAATAAATGTGTATAAATAAATAAATAAATTGCCTTCCAATCTATCCCAGATGCAAACCTACCATCTTATCCTCTTAGACTTTTTGAATTCTCAATAAGATCTCTCCTACCATCTGTACATGTATTAATACCTATGATATTCCACATAATCTTCCAGCATGATCCCACACTCTCTCTATTTGTGCCTCCTATGCGTTTTGAGACCCTATAACTAAATTATTGCCACTAGTGACAACAATCAAAGTCAGGTCTTTCCGACTGTGTGCTGATAGCTCCATCATCTCCCAGGACAGATGAGAAAACAGCATTAAAGATACCACCATAGACAGGGAACATGAAAAATGACAACTTCTATTATTAGCTCAATTCATTTCATAATGTAAAAACACTGGTAAAGTGGCAGTGACAAAATGAGATGTGGCAGATGTCTATGAATGAGCAAAAATAATTAAATGCCCAGAACTACCAAGAAGAGCTGGAATAGAAGAAAAGAGCAATGACGGTGGCTGGTTCGCTTGGCAAAAGTAAGAGCTTTTAAACAAAACTCACTTTGTTGGTGCAAATGTGTTATGTAATGGAAGAAGGCAGAAGCCATGGAACCAACTGACCTCCTCTGCCTGCTCATTCAGCACCAGAATTCCTTCACCTCTCCTTTTTTTTTTTTTTTTTTTGCAGTCCGCGGGCCTCTCACTGCTGTGGCCTCTCCCGTTGTGGAGCACAGGCTCCGGACGCGCTGGCTCAGCGGCCATGGCTCACGGGCCCAGCCGCTCCGCGGCATGTGGGATCTTCCCGGACCGGGGCACGAACCCGTGTCCCCTGCATCGGCAGGTGGACTCTCAACCACTGCGCCACCAGGGAAGCCCTCCTATTTTTTTTTTTTTTTTATGGATCAGTGGTATCAGATCTCAGAACTTATAGGCAAGACATATTTCAATAGAGAGATTTATTTTTGCATCTATCAATAGTGAAAATGTGTTAAAATCAGATATTTGTTACACAAGTGATACATTTATCTTATTTTGTAGAGATAGAAGAAAAAAATACCTAATCGGCTCATATCTGTACCTTTCCAAGTACCTTTGACAAAATATTTTAACGCAATTTACTGAGAGTTTCTAGCAAACAAACCTATTCTTTTAAACAATAATCATTAAATCTAAATAGTAATGATAGGATAATTTCAGCAATTGGGGCTTAATACAGAAAAACTAGAAACAGAAAAAATTACATATTTTTACTACCAACTAATGTAAGAATTTCACATATTATAATTGTATAATTAACTACACTCCTTTTTTAACTTAGCAGAGTCAAGCTAATTCTTCTTCCTGGTTAGGAAAAAAAATAGTTTTGGGGGAGGATTGTTTGACAGCTATTAGTAAGAATAAGGGGAGAGGAATTAGAGATAATATTTCTAGAAATAGATGAAAAGAAGAATAATCACTGGATTCCTGTTAAAGGCAAGAGATAATTACCCAACAATTCATACTAGGGCTTCTTTAGGCCAAGAGTTATGACCAGGTGGAACAAAGCACACTTAAAGAGCTTCAAGGGGATGAATAAATACCTTACTACCACATTTCTTAGTTTGTAAGTTTTATCTGGGGACATTCTTAGAGGTGAATTAACCTTACTCTTTAAAACATGACTTATCAGGGCATGAAAAAGCTTTTTTTTTTAAATAATTAAAAGAAAGCCAGTTGCTTTGCAGTTTAGTTAGATAAGGGAATAGTTTTAAGAGATAAAACCGTGAGGCAGTCAAGAACCATATTAAGCAGGCCATGGTACAGAACCGAGCTCAAGTATAAAATGAAGCCATGACGGATTTTAAGTTTCAGAGTGTTCTACTCTGACCTGTGTTAAAAAACTTCCTTCCTTTTACATTGAGAACAGATTAGAGGGAGACAAGAGTGTAATTAATGACATTAGTTAGGAGACCTGCAGTGACCAGGGGAGAAGGTGGCTTAGACTAGAGTTGCAGCACCTAAGGCAGAGAAACTTGGATGAACTTCAACATATACTGGGAGTTGAAAGTGACTGGATCGGCTGAGAGACTTGGATGTGGAGGATGGTGCAGAAGCAAAAGGAATCAGAGATGACCCTCAGTTTCCTGTCTTGAGCAACTGACAAACAAAGGTACTGTTTACAACTGTTTACTATTCCCTCTACTGTAGTTTTGTCCAATGCTTGGCCACATTCCATAAAATATTTCTTGCTATTCTTGGCCCTCTATCATCCTTCACATTTTACTGTCCCATTTATATCATAACCCTATGGGCCTGCCATTCTCCTTACAATGAGACACGTAAAGATTCAATAGCTCTTCTCTCACTTTTCTCCACATTGGATTTGCCTCAAGGGGTCTCTGTATAGTGGAAATATTTTATACTAATGGTAGTGAAAAATTAAAGGCATTATCAAAAAAGTTTAATGAAAACTTAAAACACGAAATACAGTTTATAGGATAGATGTGATGTTAGTAAGTGTTGTTCAGAGCAGTTTTATCGTTTGGGCTTGAGTTTGGGTTTCCTTGTTTGTTTGTTTGTTTTGGTTATTCCTAAATCAAAGGAAACATGAAACCAAAATATTAGAAAGGACCTGGGGTAACTCTGAATATGTGAACTAACTTCTGGCAAAGAAACCCAGATTTGAAAGTTCAGATGCAATTGCTATGGCAAATACCAAAAGAAAAACCTGAAACAGGTCATTTTTTTCCTGTTTTTGTTTTCCCCCAGAAACTTGTAAGAAAATTACAAGAAATGTTATTTTCAGGAAATTTTAAAAAGGAAAACAGAGGCTATAGAGATGACAAATAAGCACAAGAAAAAGTATTAAACATCATTAGTTATCAGAGAAACTCAAAACCACAAGATAACACTACATCCTTATCAAAATGGCTGAAATAAAATATGGTGATTTTATATCAAATACTGGCAAGGAAGCAGACAATGGGATCATTTACACACTGCTATTGGTGCTTTACTACCACATAATTAACCTTACAACAACTCAAAGGCTTGCATTTTATTTCCTATTTACAGACAAGGAAATGAGCTCAAAGTCACATAGTTATTTGCCCCAAGTTACATAAATTTTCTTGTGGGCTTCAGAGTGTGAACCTTAATTTAGAAAATAAGATTTTTCACTTGTGTGTTATGGAGTTAGAACTAGAATTTTTGTAACAGTGAAGTCAGAATTAGAACCTGGATTCACTTGGTAACAGAGTGCACATTATTTTTGTTACACCAGAAATCCTCCACTGTGCATATGAGTTGACCCAATAAAGCAAAGTGACGTATAAACAATGAAACAACATGAGCTTAAAGTGTAAAAACCTCAAACATCAACTTCCTCAGGAACAATAATGCACACACTTTTCCAACGCAGTAAAATACCCGGTAAGAGCCACAGAGATGTTCACGTCTAGTGACCCATTCACAGAACTAGCTTCATGTCTTACTAAAAGAAAATGAAAATGAAGAACAGGGTTAAAGAGATCCTAAGAGATCTTTTAAATATCAAAGTCAGTTGTATTGATCTTAGCATACTGGAGGAAACACAGTTTGCCTTCTGTATCCATCAGGCTCCCATCAGGAGATACCATGCAGTAATTCAAACAGAGAAAGTAATATGTGAAAGTAATTTGAATGTGAGAAAATTAATAACAGGGGTTGGAGTAACAGCGGGTGGAGGTGGTGAGGTAAAGAATAGAGCAAGACCAGATCTAGGAAGCAGACAACACTGGAAAGGCCTCGACGGTGGGAAATTCTCCTTCTGAAGTGTGGAGGAGGGGACACCATTCACAGGGAGGTGCTGGCCTTGGGATTCCCTATGAAGCCACCTGCAAGGGTCTGGGAAGATGCTGGAATCAGGAAGAGAAGCCCCTTCATCCAGAAATGTCTCTCCCATGCCCTCTGTTGACACAGCTTAACATCACACTCACTACAAAGGAGAAATGCTTAAAAGGCTCAGCTTCATTATCACAGAGCAGATGGTGAAGCACGGATTTGGAGCTGAGAGTCAGTAAATTAATAACTTAATATAAAAAACATCGATTGTTCTTTCTCCCTATGACAGTGAATGTTTATTTATTCAATTGGACATTTCCCAGTTGCTTCCGTATCCTGAAAAGTCTAAAGCAGTCATTTCCTCCTTCCCCTTAAGTATTACTCACAATCTCCTAGTTACCCCCAAGCCTCAAGCCACAAACAGGAATTCCGTAAGTGATTGTTGACCTGAATGGAAATACACCACAGCTGACACATCTTTGAAAGGCTTAGCTAGTCTAGATTTTAAAAATACTTTTTTATCTTAACTCACAAGGGTACAAAAGGTCCAGTGGGGCACTGAGTTTATTAGGTATTTCCCTGTAGGGATCTGGATTAAAATTCTAGCCTGAAATGTAGAACAAAGTTATAAAATGCTTTTTTGTACTTGTATACATCAAAAGGGTATTTCTCCACCTGTGCATCCTTTTTTCAGCAAAGGATTGAAATAATTCATATTAAGTGTGTAGCAATAAAGAAAAATATCCCTGGCATATTTAATCCTAAATTTTTACTTTCAAAAAAACTGAATATAGAACCAGAGATCCCTTGAATGCATAAGAAAGAAATTGAGAACAATTTAAAATACATCAAAGAACAAAGAATAAGATAACACCTCTGTGACCTACATCTAGAATTGCCAATCGTTATAATTCAGCACTTTGTATTACCAAAAAGAAAAAAAAAAAAAAAAACTATAGAAGTTTATATTCCCTAGATTTCTCTCTGAAGACCCAACCTGTACCCAGGCCCCTTACTAGTGGTGCACACAATTCTGGACATAGGATTTATCTTTAGAGTTTTGGGGGTTTGGGGTTTTTTTTTAACTTATATAGCATGCATATGCAACAATGACAAATATAAAACATTGTGTATATTGTGTGATATGTTATTTTTAATTTTGAAACAATAGGCGTTCAGAAACTTCCTTTTCTCACTCAACATTATATTTCTGACCGCTTTCCTTTTGGAAATACAAATCTAGTTCACTGGATTCATTTAATTCCTGTACAGCGTTAATGAATGTGTCAAAAATATTTGTTTGATCTTCTATGATTAGACAGGTAGGCGGTTTGCATGGTTTTAATTTTTTAAAACGTCACAAGTATCATGTAGATGCCTCCTTGCACACATATGAAACATTTCTCAGTCGTATATACCTAAATGGATAAGCGCTGGGTCACAGAATATGGACATTAGTGATTCACTACATTGTAACGAACTGCTAGCCACACTGTATCAATTTATACAACTGATACAACACATCAACTTACTGTTTAAGCAGCAAACTGAAGCTGTACACAGGACTTGATTACAAACTTGATTACAGTACTGTGGTAGGAGCAGCTTAGCCTACGAGTAGAACTGAAAGGTGCTGTCAAGTGCTCTGGATCACGGAATAGCAGCTGCAAAGTACACCACGGATGGAGACTGGCCACTGTCTTATTTTCCTCTCCCACTGTCTCCTGCAAGAAATCCCTGGCAACTTATCTCTTCAAAGCCCACGCCCAGCTGTCCTACCATAGACTGGAATGCAGGATCCTTCCTGACTCTGGGTCCTCTTTTTAGTCAATGTGCCTTAGTTCTCTTGACAGGAGGCACTGATGTTATTAGGGCTCCGACATTAATCTACACAATAACCCTCCAGTATATTTTATTCACTCATTCATTCATTCATTTATTCATTCGTAAGAACAGACTGAATGAGCACCAAAGGTAGCCAGAAATACAGCAAAAATCACACACGGTTCCAACTCTCAAGGACACCACAGTCTAGAACTACACTATACAATATGGCAGCAACTGGCCACCTGTGGAACTGAACATCTGAAATGCAGCTGGTCTCAACTGAGATGTGCTGTCAGTATAAGAAACACTGAATTTTGAAGACTTCGTACAAAAAGAATATAAAATTTATCATTAACAATTTTTACATTGGTTATATGTTGAAATGATAATACTCTCAATACACTGGGTTAAGTAAGACAGTATTATGATGAACTTTTCCTGTTTCTTTTTACTTCTTTAATGTGCCTACAAGAAGATTTAAATTTACACCTGTGGCTCCCATTAATTTATGTTTTCTAGCATTGGGCAATAAGGCATGAGAGGTAAATACAGTAATACAGTGAAATGATTCCTAAGTTGGGGTAAATGCAAAGCTCTATGGGAGCAGGCAGAGAGGACAAGGCCAATTCCACTTGGGGCACAAAAGAGAGCAAACCACAGGAAATGAGAGCACAAATAATAAAAAATATATTAATGTTTTATTACTATTTACAAAGTACGAGTCCTCTATGTGGAAAAAGGGGAAGGGAATGAAATCATTTCAGACAGAAGCCCAGAGGTGAGAGAGCAGAAAAAACTACCTAGATGAGCTGAAACTAGACTAGGTTACTCACATTACCCCCTTATAATTCTAGACAAAATCAGACTTTTTGATCTAAAATAAAAACAATAATCAACTTTTTGGATTATTTCTTCCCAAAGGAAGCAATTTTAGACAACTGAAACAAAACTTCTCACATACAGAAAAAAAATTTTTTTAACCAATTATTTACCCCATGATGCCTACTACCTGTTTTTATACTATCAGAAGAATCACCAAATCTCAAGGATAAGCAGTTGTGTAACTAACATCCATGATAAGGGAATATGGCACCGAGAACAAAATCTACCTTACCTCCTGCGTATATGAACCTGTTATCCCCAAAGGAAGGAGCTGAAGAGTATTTTACAACCTTGGGGGTTTTGTTTTGTTTTGCACAATTGCTTTTGCACAGGTCTTGACTCAAATCTACATGAGAAAAATAAGATTTTCATACTACAGCAATTAAAAAATTTTTTTTTAATTTATTTATTTTATGTTTGGCTGCGTTGGGTCTTCGTTGCTGCACAGGCTTTCTCTAGTTGCGGCGAGCGGGGTCTACTCTTCATTGGGGTGCAAGGGTGTCTCACTGCAGTGGCTTCTCTTGTTGCAGAGCATGGGCTCTAGGCCTGTGGGCTTCAGTAGTTGCAGCTCGCGGGCTCTAGAGCGCAGGCTCAGTAGTTGTGGCGCATGGGCTTAGTTGCTCTGCGGCACGTGGGATCTTCCCGGACCAGGGCTCGACCCCACGTCCCCTGCATTGGCAGGCAGATTCTTAACCACTGTGCCGCCAGGGAAGCCCTACAGCAATTTTTAAAATATATAGTAGTATAGCTTTCCTTTATTCTGGAGCCTATAGGTGACTTTTAATTTTTTTTAATTATGCAATGAAAGGGATGCAAAATTAGAATTTTGATCAACTACCTGGTGAACGATACAGTAAGTTATACCAAGACAAGAATTCCTTTTATTAATTCTACCCTATCTCAAACACCAAGGATCACTGAAAAACACTTTTATTCATGAGTGAAAATAAGAACAAGAAAAAAAGTCAATGGAAATACAAGAGCAAAAAGAAAAACAGTGAGATTCGCTGTTGGATGACAGTTTGTAACAGGACCTAAGAAAGAATTAATGTCAACAGCTGGAAACTGCATTTGGCTCATGTTAAAGAAATGTTGCTGCTGCAGTTAGCAAACAGGATGAATCAAGAGCAGCTTGCAAGCATGAAGGATAAAAATAAATATTTCATTATGCAAAATGTGTTTCATTGTTGTATTTGTAAATTTGAAACAATTATAAGCACTGCATGGCAGTGCGTGCTGTTATTTTTTCATCCATTGGCAGGTAGTCTTTTGTTTTGTTTCCTTTTCTTGGGCTGCAGTGCATTCAAAAATAACTGTTGGTACTTGATGACAGAAACTAAAATAACTATCCCCTTTGCCCATCAAAGTACAGAACCATGAACTTTTCTTCTCCCCTATGTCTTTGATCCTTGGAACGTGAAAAGCAACACTAAGAAGAATTCAATAATAAAAGGAAACCAGTGCTTCCGGATGGGACGACAGGCAAATAAAAGTTACCCCCATTCTTTTTAAAAGATGTATTCAAGCTTGTTTTAATAATTCATAAGATATTGAACTTCATAAATGCACAAAGAAGTACAATATAGCCAGGAGGAATTAACTGAGATGGAAATATTGATCCCTATAATATTTTTAATAAATACAATACCACGATGTGCCCTCAAAACAAACAATCCTCACAGCACAGTGATGCCCCGCTTGTTCACAGCTAACCCATCTGGGAAACCCAACCACAGACAGTGAAACCCAGTCCGCAAGGAAAACAACTAACAATCAGAAGCAAAATCACCGAGCAACGAAAGGACGAATGGAAAGAGTCAAGCAGCCGAATCCTAAATATTGCTCTGAAGAAGGCTCTTGACAGCTAGAACAGCTTTACTGGAAGATTTAAAGAAAAAACTATGACCTTGTTTTAAGACAGCAGAGCGGAGAAGTCTCTGTCCTTTCCCCTCCCCAAATAACAGTAGAATAAAAGAAATGGAAACTCCATCTCAGATAAGACTAGACAAAATCTATCACCCAATCCCAATGTGTGCAAAAGCTGCCAAAGGCAATGAAACTCAGGTAGGGGTCTAGGAAGGTGCTGAGAGGAGGTCTGTAGCCAAAGGTTCAGATACAAAGTCAGCGAAGGAAACACTCTGTTGCTGAGACAAAGTAGAGAAGGTAGACAAGACTGAATTGTGAACAGTCTCCTAGCTTCTACTGTACTGGCAGCAACACATAAAGGTTAAACACTCTCAACTATACAACCCTGTATGTGAACAAGAAAAAATTCCTGCTACCCCTGCTCTCCCAGCCCCCACATAAACCAGTTTCAAATCAGGGGTTGGGAACTGAGGGGAGGGCTAGATTCATTCAAAGATTAATGAAAAGGAACTAGCACAGGACCTAGAATAGACCAAGAAGTTATGGGAGACAGAAGGAAAGAGAGGAAGGGAGGAAGGAAGAGGAGAGGGATAGGAAGTAACTGGAAAGACAGATGAGGAAAAGTCACCAGAAAAATGTTGCCACCAAGCAAACGAAAATCATAACGGGAAACATCACTATAACTCAAAGAACTTAAGGAAAAAGTTAAAACATTCAAAGAAGTGAAACAGAGCTCTAGAAGACATGACAAAATCACAGAACAAGATAAAGTACGAGACTGAAGAGAACATCAAAAATTAAATCTAAGTAGGAAGTTGTCTGAAGCAGAATGAACAGGTAAGACAAGATGGAGACATGAGCAAAAAGCAACAGAAATTAACAAAGCATTAGAGCAGACTGAAAGAGAGAGAGAAACGGAAGGGGCTTTTTTGTTTTTTTAATTTCACACATGTAACTGCTTTCCCAAGCAGAATAAAGGACAAATTAAAGACAAATTTTCCAAACTAGAGGAAGATGCAAACCTGTAGACTGAGAGAGTACATACATGCCGGGGAAAAACAATATAGAATGGTAATACTGAGTCAAGTCTAATGAAAATCTCTGGTACTTAAAGATAAAAGCCCAGAAGTATTCTTTTGGGGTAAGGGGGTGGGAATCAAGCTAGCCTCAGACTTCTCTACAGAAACATTCAATATACTTGATCCCTACAAGGTCCCTAGTAAATAGAAGTACATCCAGTCAAACTGCTGTTTAAGTTTAAAGGAAACAACTACCTTTCTTTAAAAAAAATTTTTAATTTTACTGGAGTACAGCTGATTTTCAATGTTGTGTTAGTTTCAGGTGTACAGCAAAGTGATTCAGTTATACATATATTCATTCTTTTTGAGATTCTTTTCTCATATAGGTTATCACAGAACATTGGATAGAATTCCCTGTGCTATACAGTAGGTCCTTGTTATCTGTCATATATAGTAGTATGTGCATGTTCATCCCAAGCTCCTGAACAAATACCCATCTTTAAACATTTTAAGACCCATGAAATTTCACTGTCATAGAGCTTTTTGAAAAAAATACTCTAGGAGGGACTTCCCTGGTGGCGCAGTGGTTAAGAGTCCACCTGCCAATGCAGGGGAAAGGGGTTCAAGCCCTGGTCCAGGAAGATTCCACGTGCTGTGGAGCAACTAAGCCCGTGCACCACAACTACTGAGCCTGTGCTCCAGAGTCCGCAAGCCACAACTACGGAGCCCACGTGCCACTACTGAAGCCCGCGTGCCTAGAGCCCATGCTCCACAACAAGAGAAGCCAGCACACCGCAACGAAGAGCATCCCCCGCTCACCTTAACTAGAGAAAGCCCATGTGCAGCAATGAAGACCCAATGCAGCCAAAAAATAACTAACTAAATAAATAAATACTCTGGGAAAAACCTCAGGTTACAGAAAATACACAGAAACACTATGACCAGCTTCATGTCACCTCAAAGCCTTTGCTGATCCTTCTGCCTGAAACACCCCAGCCACTCCCCACTGGGCCACCTCCCTGCCTGCTTCTCTTCCACCTCACACACCAAGGTTCTTCTTTCCTGCCACCACGCCTTAGCTAATCCATCAGATTTTCCTTAAAATCTTGTCTGATACCATATATCGTATTGCTTCCCTTCTCCATCTCTAATAAATTACCCAACTGTCTGGTGTAAACAATACACCTGAAACAAAGTAACTTTAAAAGATTGAAAACGGGCAAAGGCATACTTTGTAAGTGAAAAGAAAAAGAAATCAGGGGTGGTTATGTATCAATAGTGGAAGAATCTATTCCCCTTTCTCAATCCAAGAAAATAAAGGGCATGGAAAAATAAATAATTACTAAGGTACAAATAAGAAAAGTATATCAAACACTGTAATCAGAAAATAGATCTTTTCCACTGTCCATAGAAAAATCACAATAACTATATATCCAAGCCACAAAGAAAATGCCATGAAAATTCCAAATAGGAAAAATAGGACACTCTATGATCATAATCCAATAAAAATATCAATTAATTATAAAATAGAAAAAACAAAAACCTAAGAGCTGGAAAATTTTCAGTCCTTAAATCAAACGGAGGGATGATGGGGCAGGGCACACTTAGAGTAAAATGAACTGATTATTGGAAAAAAACAAACAAACCTTTATAACCTAATATGAATATAAAAAGGATCACAAGATGTGGTGATGAACAAATGAGTATAACGTCCATTTCTAGTTAAGAACTACTAAATCAGACCTAAAATCATTTTTAGCAGCAAACGCTCAAGGTTCACAAAACTGACTTTGCTCTAGGCAACACAGTTAAGATACTGCAGAACTGGGATTCAAATCCCATGGCATCTGGTGCCATATCCAGTATGCTTTGTCGCCCTATGTATTATATACCCTTCATATGGTCAATTAAATTTACTAAGCTCAAATACATAATATAGTTCAATTAGACCCAAGATACCATTAACAGAAAGAAACAGCAATGTTATAAACACCACCAGGAAAGAAACAAAACAAAAACGAAAAAACCTCTACTAATTGAACTATGACACAATGCTTTGTTTTCACTAAGAATCTGTTTTACTTATTTTAAAAGGTCTTTTAAACTAGATTTTAACATAATCACTCATATGCCTGAATTAAAAGGAAAAGTAAAACAAACTGGATGTGACTTTGCAAAAAAAACAGAATTGTTCCATGAATTCTTCCAAGAATAAATACCTTCTTCACAAATACAAGGAATTTTTTATATAGTACAATGCCTAAGTGACTACATTGTAAGCAAGTGCCTTCCAACTTCAAACATTCCGAATAAAGTCACTACTCCTTACCCAACAGCTCATCTCCTGATTTACCGACCTGTTGTGCCGCAAGCAGCATGAGATTGAACTGGATAACATACCTGTTTTTCTTTTACCTAGTTCTCTATACAGCTTTCCTTACTTTTCATTTCCTCTCCTTTCTCTTCCTCTTACAAATGACTCGTTTTCTGGTGGAAGAAAATCTAAAGCTTTTTTGCTCGTTCAGAAAGTCTGCTACTTTAAAAAGTATTTTTAAAGAAGTTTAATTAATCTCAGAATCTTCTCCTTTCCTGCTTCCTGGAAAAGTAGGAGATGGAGGGTGAGGAATACCACTAAGTACTGAGAACCCTCAAGGAATGCTGGTCCATCCTTCAGTGGAACAGGCATGGTGACCATGACAATGGTGATAAGAGGATGCTAACTGCCTCTCCCTCTTGGTTCTGCTTTAATAAGCTAAAGGTCTATCGACTGGCTCAATGATTAGAAGCAAATAAACAGGGAGAAGGAAAACAGTCCTCAAAAAAGACAAAGGGGAAAAAAAAAAAGACAAAGGAATGTGTATTATAATAAAACCCAAATGGTCAGTTAAAACAGTCCAGGTATACGTCATATTCAAGAGCTTTAATGAGCAGATACATGTGAAGTACACACTATGTGTCCAATATTGTTTTGAAAACTCCCTGTCCCTGGAAGATATCTATCCAATTTAAAAACACAAATCCATAAGAAAACTGGAATAATAAGAGAAAAAAGTACAACCAAAGAGCCATTTCATAGGACCAACTAGTCACACATGTAAATTTTTGAAATGGGAAAGATCAGTATAGGCCTGGAGTCATCAAGAGGGACTTGACACAAGAGCAACTAAATAAGCTGACCTTTGATGGAAAGGCAGATTATAGATCAAAGGAGAGAGGACAGATTTATAAGCTGAGTAAAGAATGTACATCAAAGCAGAATGGCAAGGATGAGCACGGCCCAGCACACATGAAGGGTATTCAGGAGAGCAGCCTAAAAGGTTTATGTCTGTAAATTTTAAAAAGGTGAGTTTATGACAGGATCATCTTACAGAAGAAAGTACACATCAGAAAAAAGAATTTAAGTGGGAAGGAATAAACACTATAGATACTACAAAGGAATATGGTTAAAGTTAGGAGGGGCAGTCCGAAAGATGAACTGCGATGGAAAAGAAAATGCAATCAGAGAAAATAGCCTAAGAGACGTGTAATGATCAGTGAAGTTAGATGGCAGTAGTGGACACACAGTTAAAAGTGAATTGAAAAGACATTTAAAGAATGACAAACATCAATAGAGTGTGAAGACATAACAGGAAGGGGAGAAGGAAGAAGAGGAAGCATCAAAGATGATTCAATGTTTCTGTCTAGGAAAAGCAGAATGAAAGACTGGTGGCACATTTGATCACAACATCTAACACATAAAAATTCCATCTGTTTTCACATCTCTCCTGGGCATCTGGCTTAATTCATGCATGCCAGATGAGGCCCTCCAGCATTTTTCAATAGAAGGAGCCTAAGTATACTATACTAACATTAAGTACAACCACATAAAACAGACTACAAATAATTTTTTTTAATAATTTCCTTTCTTATGGATGAAAATGACATGAGATCTGGCATTTGCTTTACAATAATCAGGCAGGGAAGAGTATAGATGAAGCAACACTGGCTGTGAATTAATAACTGTTGAAGATGGATGATGTGTACATGGGGGCTCATTAAACTATTCTATGCACTTAAAAACAAAGCCTCATCACTTATCTATTCACATGAACCTAATCATTCACTGAGAGCTCCCTTCTAAAGGAAATAATCATAAAATCTGACCATGTAATTTGTAAATAATTTTGAATAAAAGGCAAGTCTAACACATTATAGCCATCACTAAACATAACTGCAAATAATATATATTAAAAAAAACAAAAACCCCACCTCGTCTACACTGCCCTTCTACACAGAACTGTACTTCAGTTGAAGTCAGGTTAAAAAACAGAAAGTTACTCAAATGCTAAGTTTTTAATATTCATAGATTAATATCAGTAAGAGTCATGCACAGTATGAACTAGCATTCGTGCCGTTCACACTAAGTTCATACTGTGCTCACACTAAGACAGTGAACTAGTGTTACGTTAAAGCACTAGACGCACTGTATAGTACTTTGGGTCAAATACATTTAAGAAAGCTTACACGTTGGGTAACTATAGCTATACCTCTAAATATTAATTGATATAAACATTTTATCTTTTGTCATTGCACCTAATAAAAATATAACATGTAACTGAGTCCATGAGTACTAAGTATTAATTCTCAATCTTAAGCTGTAGTTCAGATTCAGCCAATTGTTCTTAATAAAGTGTAAATGGTTAATTGAGACCTTGAGATAATTGGAAATGCAACAGATCCCTAATGCATCTGCTTTCATAGAATTGTTTGGGGATGCATAATAGGTATGTTTAAGCTCTTAGAGATGTAGCCCCTGCTGAAAACAAACATTATAAGATCCAAAGATTCTAAAGCCTGAAAAATGTTGTATCACATTAAAAAGAACAATATAACTACACCAACATTTACAGGTTCACTTTTTTCCCTAGTAAGCTTTTTTAAATACCTTACAACAGGTTTTATGGACTAAGAGTATTGAAGGAGAACATTTTCCAAAAAAAAATTAAACCATTAGGTTCTATCATACTTTTTAATCATTAACTTTTCATATGACACGAGGAAATTAATCAATGACTTATTAAAATGTTTTATTTGCAGAAGATATGTATAAATCAGGGGTTGAATCCCAGCTCTATCACTAGTGTGTGATCTTGAGTGTGATTTGCTATGTGATTTTGAGCAAATCTTTCAATCTCTTTGTGTCTCAATTTCCTCACCTGTTAAATGGGGATAATAAGACCATCTGCTTCCCAGGGTAAGAGTTAAACGAATCAATCTATGAAAACACCACAAGAGAGCGCCTGGCATTTAAACACTAAAAAAAAAAAGGTTAGTTGCTACCACTGCCTCCATCATCATCATGAAACATTTTTTTAATAAATTTATTTATTTACTTTTTGGCTGCAGTGGGTCTTCATTGCTGTGCACGGGCTTTCTCTAGCTGCAGTGAGCAGGGGCTATTCTTTGTTGTGGTGCGCAGGCATCTCATTGCGGTGGCTTCTCTTGTTGCAGAGCATGGGCTCTAGGCGTGCGGGCTCAGTGGTAGTGGCACACAAGCTTAGTTGCTCCATGGCATGTGGGATCTTCCCGGACCAGGGCTCGAACCTGTGTCCCCTGCATTGGCAGGCGGATTCTTAACCACTGTGCCACCAGGGAAGTCCCCATCATGAAACATTTAAATTGCTACTGCCTTCATACACACAAAAGCAAATGTGGGTTCTTCCCAATTATTTTCTTGGTAAGTAATGGCAAGTCTGGAATTTTGGCTATACAATCCTTCTTGGCCTTACTCAGTGAAAGCAGTCAGGCAGCAAAGCTAAAATGGGTTCTAAAAAGAGTAACACCTGTCAACTACAAACTGCCATTGCATGGGCACTTGCCATCTGCCTCTACAAGGATTAGATCAGGTGCCACTGCAGCTGACCTTCAACACCCCCTGAAAGGAGTTCAGGCTGGAGATCAAGAATGAGGCACGCTATGCTCAGGGAAAAACAGGCAAAACAGGTCTTCAGATAAGTCAGATATTTTCAGAAGCTGGTTTTACAAGCCCAATTCCTGCATCTCCTCATATCTAGAGAAGCACTGAATTCCTTCATGGTGACGTCTGCTCCTCATGACTAGCGGTAGCCCTCACGAGACCTTCTGCAAAAAATATGTGCTTGATTGCATGTACTCCCCCTTCACCAAAATCATATATACTGACCTTCCCCCACACCCCTCTGGAGCAGTTTCTCAGAGCTATCTGAAATGCTGTCTCCTGGGTTAGAGTCCTTATTTTGCTCCAAATAAAACAACTTGCAACTCTCACGTGGTGCAATTTTTTTTTAAGTCAGCACATCTCAGATTTAGTGTTTCTGATCATGAAAGTAGGTAACTGTGTACACATAAAGTTGCTCTGAAAATTTCCAAAAATCCCATTTAACAACCTACATATCCACCGATGGGTGACTGAAAAAGGACAATGTGGTGTATATACACAATGGGATATGGCTCAGCCATAAAAAAAAGAACAAAATCTTGCCATTTGTGACAACAAGGATGGACCTCAAGGGCATAATACTAAGTGAAATAAGCCAGAGAAAGACAAATACACTATGATCTCACTTATTATGTAGAATCTAAAACACAAACAAAAAGCTAAGCTCATGAATACAGAGAAAGGATTGGTTGGGCAGGAATTGGGTGAGACGAGTCAAAAGGTACAAATTTCCACTAATAAAGTAAGTCACGGGATGCAATGTAAAGCATGGTGACTAGAGTTAATAATACTGCATTACATCAAGTATCTTTTCTGACCACAATGCTATGAGACTAGATATCAATTATAGGAAAAAATCTGTAAAAAATACCAACACATGAAGGCTAAACAATACACTACTTAATAACCAAGAGATCACTGAAGAAATCAAAGAGGAAATCAAAAAATACCTAGAAACAAATGACAATGAAAACACGACAATCCAAAACCTATGGGATACACCAAAAGCAGTTCTAAGAGGGAAGTTTATAGCAATACAATCCTACCTCAAGAAACAAGAAACATCTCAAATAAACAACCTAAACTTACACCTAAAGCAATTAGAGAAAGAACAAAAAATCCCCAAAGTTAGCAGAAGAAAAGAAATCATAAAGATCAGATCAGAAATAAATGAAAAAGAAATGAAGGAAACAATAGCAAAGATCAATAAAACAAAAAGCTGGTTCTTTGAGAAGATAAACAAAATTGATAAACCATTGGCCAGACTCATCAAGAAAAAAAGGGAGAAGACTCAAATCAATAGAATTAGAAATGAAAAAGAAGTAACAACTGACACTGCAGAAATACAAAGGATGATGAGAGATTACTACAATCAACTCTATGCCAATCAAATGAACAACCTGGAAGAAATACACAAATTCTTAGAAAAGCACAACCGAACCAGGAAAAACTAGAAGATATGAACAGACCAATCACAAGCACTGAAATTCAAACTGTGATAAAAATCTTCCAACAAACAAAAGCCCAGGACCAGATGGCTTCAAGGGCGAATTCTATCAATCATTTAGAGAAGAGCTAACACCCATCCTTCTCAAACTCTTCCAAAATATAGCAGAGGGACGAACACTCCCAAACTCATTCTATGAGGCCACCATCACCCTGATACCAAAACCAGACAAAGATGTCACAGAGAAAGAAAACTACAGGCCAATATCACTGATGAACATAGAAGCAAAAATCCTCAACAAAATACTAGCAAACAGAATACAACAGCACATTAAAAGGATCATACACCATGATCAAGTGGGGTTTATCCCACGAATGCAAGGATTCTTCAATATACACAAATCTATCAATGTGATACAGCATATTAACAAACTGAAGAATAAAAACCACATGATCCTCTCAATAGATGCAGAAAAAACTTTGACAAAATTCAACATCCATTTATGATAAAAACCCTCCAGAAAGTAGCACAGAGGGAACTTTTCTCAACATAATAAAGGCCATATTTGACAAACCCGCAGCCAACGTCATCCTCAATGGTGAAAAACTGAAACCATTTCCACTAAGATCAGGAACAAGACAAGGTTGCCCACTCTCACCACTATTATTCAACATAGTTTTGGAAGTTTTAGCCACAGCAATCAGAGAAGAAAGAGAAATAAAAGGAATCCAAATTGGAAAAGAAGAAGTAAACCTGTCACTGTTTGCAGATGACATGATACTATTCATAGAGAATCCTAAAGATGCTACCAGAAAACTGCTAGAGCTAATCAATGAATTTGCTAAAGTTGCAGGATACAAAATTAATGCACAAGAATCTCTTGCATTCCTATACACTAATGATGAACAATCTGAAAGAGAAATTAAGGAAACACTCCCATTCACCACTGCAACAAAAAGAACAAAATACTGAGGAATAAACCTACCTTAGGAGACAAAAGACCTGTATGCAGAAAACTATAAGACACTGATGAAAGAAATTAAAGATGATACAAACAGATGGAGAGATAGACCATGTTCCTGGATTGGAAGAATCAACATTATGAAAATGCCTATACTACCCAAAGCAATCTACAAATTCAATGCAATCCCTATCAAACTACCACTGGCATTTTTCACAGAAATAGAACAAAAAATTTCACAATTCGTATGGCAACACAAAAGACCCCGAATAGCCAAAGCAATCTTGAGAAAGAAAAATGGAGCTGGAGGAATCAGGCTCCCAGACTTCAAACTACACTACAAAGCTACAGTAATGAAGACAATATGGTACTGGCACAAAAACAGAAATATAGATCAGTGGAACAGGATAGAAATCCCAGAGATAAACCCACGCACATATGGTCACCTTATCTTTGATAAAGGAGGCAAGAATATACAATGGAGAAAAGACAGCCTCTTCAATAAGTGGTGCTGGGAAAACTGGACAGCTACATGTAAAAGAATGAAATGAGAACACTCCCTAACACCATACACAAAAATAAACTCAACATGGATTAAAGACCTAAAAGTAAGGCCAGACACTATCAAACTCTTAGTGGAAAACACAGGCAGAGCACTCTATGACATAAATCACAGCAAGATCTTTTTTGACCCACCTCCTAGAAAAATGGAAATAAAACCAAAAATAAACAAATGGGACCTAATGAAACTTAAAAGCTTTTGCACAGCAAAGGAAGCCATAAACAAGACAAAAAGACAACCCTCAGAATGGGAGAAAATATTTGCAAATGAATAAACTGTCAAAGGATTAATCTCCAAAATTTATAAGCAGCTCATGCAGCTCAATATCAAAAAAACAAACAACCCAATCCAAAAATGGGCAGAAGACCTAAATAGACATTTCTCCAAAGAAGACATACAGATTGCCAAAAACACATGAAAGAATGCTCAACATCATTAATCATTAGAGAAATGCAAATCAAAACTGCAATGAGGTATCATCTCACACCAGGCAGAATGGCCATCATCAAAAAATCTACAAACAGTAAATGCTGGAGAGGGGGTGGAGAAAAGGGAACCCTCTTGCACTGTTAGTGGGAATGTAAATTGATACAGCCACTGTGGAGAACAGTATGGAGGTTCCTTATAAAACTAAAAATAGAACTGCTATGTGACCCAGCAATCCCACTACTGGGCATATACCCTGAGAAAACCATAATTCAAGAAGAGTCATGTACCACAATGTTCATAGCAGCTCTATTTACAATAGCCAGGACATGGAAGCAACCTAAGTGTCCATCGACAGATGAATGGATAAAGAAGATGTGGCACATATATACAATGAAATATTACTCAGCCATAAAAAGAAACAAAATTGAGTTATTTGTAGTAAGGTGGATGGACCTAGAGTCTGTCATACAGAGTGAAGTAAGTCAAAAAGTGAAAAACAAATACCGTATGCTAACACATATATACGGAATCTAAGAAAAAAAACAAAAATGGTCAGGAAGAACCTAGGGGCAAGATGGAAATAAAGACGCAGACCTACTAGAGAATGGAGTTGAGGACACGGGGAGGGGGAAGGGTAAGCTGGGACGAAGTGAGAGAGTGGCACTGACATATATACACTACCAAATATAAAATAGACAGCTAGTGGGAAGCAGCCACATTGCACAGGGAGGTCAGCTTGGTGCTTTGTGTCCTCCTAGAGGGGTGGGATAGGGAGGGTGGAAGGGAGATGCAAGAGGGAGGAGTTATTAGGATATATGTATATGTATAGCTGATTCACTTTGTTATAAAGCAGAAACTAACACACCATTATAAAGCAATTATACTCCAATAAAGATGTTAAAAAATTAGTAATACTGCATTACATATTTTAAGTAGCTAAGACAGTGGACGTTGAACGTTCTCATCACAAGAAAAAAAATTCTGTAACAATGTATGGCAACAAATGTTAACTGGACTTTCCTGGTGATCGTTTTGCAATATATACAAATATTGAATCATTATGTTACACACCTGAAAAAAAATATGTTGTATGTTAATTATACTTCAATTTAAAAAATCCTATTTAAGCTTTTGTGAGTAAATAACTCTCAAAGAATACTTTTCTTGTAACTTTAAAGAAAAATTGCATATCCTCATCACTCACTATCCTCCAGCCACAAACAGCCTTCCTTGTATTTCTCAAACACACCAATCTTATTCCCTCCTCAGGGCCTTTACACCTGCTGTTCCCTCAGCCAGAAATACTTTTCCACCAGAGTTTTACATGATTAGATTGCAACTCAAATGTGATTTCTTCAAAGAGGTACTTTCTGACCACCTCACCTTTTTATTTGCTTTGATTTGACCACTATCAGATATTTTCCTTCAGTTCTTTTGTTTACTTCTGCATAATTTGTCTTTGTCACACCATCCCCAACGAACTGTAGGCTATATGACAGCAGAAATCATGTCTCATCTGCCAGTGTATCCCCAGAATAGAAAAGGATAATTGGTTGGTACACATCAGACATTGAGCTAAATATTTTTTAAATGAATATTTAAACTTCAAACTTTTTGAAGTTTATTGCCTAAGTTTTTCAAGGCACATGTGTTATGGGATGGTCTACATACTAAATGATTAGGGCTGCTTATCTATTTGTGGAGCTATTATTACTTAAAAATATCTTTGAGATTCAAAATTTATCAGAATGCCCAATTTTTGTCCTTAAAGAGATTAGGATCTATCACCTTTCAGTATCTGTAGACTACATTTAGAGCCAGAAGCTATTATTAAACCTTCTTTTCAAAAAAAAAAATTTTTTTTTATGGATTAGTTTAGCACAGTAACAGAAAAAAGAAAATCAGTGCAAAGGGTAAAATACAGACAAGCAGAAGCTGGACAGCAGCTCTTTTAAAGCAGTGCTTCTTTTAGAGACCAAAAAAAAAAAATACTACTTCCCACTTATACTATAGAACAGAGCAACAGAGGACTGGTTAATTATGATACATCAATAAAACAATTTTCAAAGAGTATGTTGTGAAATGAAAAAATAATCGCAAAATATTTTTAAAGGGAACCCAACTCTATCTGCAGCATAAACACTATTTTAGTAAATATAATCTCACATACACACACACACACACACACACACACACACACACACACACACACACGATTAACAAGAAATACTCCAAGGAGTTATCAGGGGATATTTTTGGATGATATAATTACAGACATTATTATTACATTATCCTTTCCTCTAGGTGCCCTTTTTTCTTTTTTTCTATTTTGTCCAAATCCTTAAATTGCATCTGCAATCTTGATAGAAATGTTAGGGCTGATAAGGTGAGCTGCCTTTTGTTTTTCATTTGCGGTTTTTGGTGGGGGTTTTTTGGTTTTGTTCTTAAAGAAAAACAAATGGGAGTAATGAATCCAGTTAAAGAAATAACCTAATTATAATCCTTAAACAGAACAAGGAGGATAAGCCATGGTAAACATCATTACTTGGATCACAGATATACTACATTCACGAGACTCCGAAGATGCTAGACGAGTAAAAACTCTACACTGTTCTTAAGAATAACAGTTCTAACAACGGCTTCCATTTACCAAGTATTTACAACCTTCCAGGTTTAGACATTATCTCATTTTATCCTCACAGTAATCCAATAAGGTAGTTTTTATTTCTATTTATAAAATAATAGAGGGACTCAGTTGTAGACAACTGGGAGAAACACACACACGTGCACACACACACACACGCACACACACATTCATTCACTCATTAGATTATCAGTGAGGATGTTATGCTATTCTCTAAATGCCTGAAAGATCTCATAAAAACTGTCACTATCATTCAACTTCTTTTTTAACTTTTTTTGCTGCTTCTTAATTATATTTTTTTCAATCATAAACTCAAATTTATACCAAGCTACACACCAGTGCTGTGTCTAGAAATCCCACTTAGAGTAAGGCAATGGTAACTATTCTTTATTGTAACCCTTAAAAGGAATGTAATAAAATTTCGTGGTTCCAGAATAAAATTTTTGTTCAAATGATTAAAAATCATACATTAAGAACATTCACTGTTAACATGCAGATCCACGGACCAGTTGTCCAAACTACCCATAGACTGTACCCTTAGTCTTGAAGCAACCAAGCCTGTTTCATTCTGTCCTATCTTGGCCAAAAGACAAGCCCCACTGGCATGCCATTCCAACTGCCAACTGCTTTATTCCAGCGGTCAAAGGACAAATGGTCAGAACCATAATTGTATCTACAAAACAGTTACTCAAAAGCTTTAACTGAAGAACACTGGTTCAAACCTCACACAACTGGAAATCCAAATTATGTTACGCTAAACTTATAGAACGCCTCATCTGGAGCCTTTTCTTATTCCCTGTACCCTCTTACACGGGCAACATAAGAAAACTGCTTAGCAAATACCAAAATGGTAAAAGCATAATGGAATTTTGTTTATTTATTTTGGATTGATTTCATTTCCAATGGATATATATTAAAAATTACCTTCCTGTCCACATAGTGGTGTTGCCTACAGTGATATCAGTTCATGAATTAAACAAAATAAGGCAGCCATGGATTTATTCCATCCAAACTAGCTAAAATACATATTAAAATGTCTTTATAATCCAAAAGTAGTTATCGACTTACCCACCATGAGTAGAAAAAATAAGCCTAAGGAATAGCAAAGGAGGGATTAGCAAAAATCCCCATTATTTATTTATCTACATTGTAACAGATCAACCTATCAACCTATGTATTTGCATTCTAATCCTCAAAACATGCATTTGAGATGAAGTTGCACAGAGCTGCAACCAACAAACACCCTAGCAGGAGCAAGCCTTCCCACTGCCAGGGTCTGAATTAGGCTAGAGGTATTTCTATTTTAACTCGAGCACTTCATTAAAAAACATTAAACACAAACTCTTCATATCATCCGTCAGTGTCTCCCACTTGTGTCGAACTGTTCGTTATAGTGAAACGGAAGGATAAAATTAACAACCCTTTCCCAATCCTATTCATCAAGCTTGAATAATAAAATGTCATTATTGAATCACCATTATTTTGAACCAAATGCGATACAGCCATAAAACACAACATGTTAAGAGTAAAAATGCACATTTTTTTTCCCCTAAACTTAAGGATGACCATTAAACTCCACTTTCCTCTGAGAATTGTGATTTAAATGGTAACCAAAAATGCATGAAAATAAATTGTCCTGTCTGTCCCTTCCTCCTCTTCATGCTTGCTGTATTTATGGTGGTCCTAACTCTGCAACCAGTAAAGAGAGGTAGTGAATATTGTGTGAAGGCAGCAAAGGCAACATTAACTTAAGAAAGGCAGGCCTTATCAGAGAGTAACAAAGTTACTAGCAAGATTTGGGTTCCTGAGAAAATAACACATAAATCCATTGCAAGGCTTCAGACAAGAATCTGCCTGTGCTGAGTACTGAATTTAACTAATTTGTATTTTTAAATAGATGAGTGAGCAAATCAACATGTGGAAATTCATTTTAAATGTCATACAAGATGTCCAAAATCTTTATGTTTAATCTAAGTGTCTATTTAGAAGGAGTGATTTTAGAGGCAAGGATGATCAAGCTGACTTTTTAAAGGAAGCATATAATCAAAACAAATTTAGTTTAAAAAATAGCAAACAGAAAAATTAAATTATTGCTTCTGCATACATTATATTATCCACGTATTCTAAAATCATATATCATGAATCACTCATCTCCTTAGAAAATTATTTCTCTGCGTAAATATTTTCTTTCTAATATTTCCTCCAAAAATAAAGTTATATCTAAAGTGATGCCTATGATGTGGTTGACAATTATATAAAATATCAACAAAATATCAAAAATATTTGAAAATTTTGCCTAAATTAGAAGTCTTTTGTGTGCTTCATTATTTCCTATGGGAACACATAGTGTCAGTTTTCAAATTAGGATGTGTTCATCCCCACACAAAAATCAATCACCTTTCTATATACCGACAATGAACATGTCAGTATTAAACCAAAATTTAAAACACAGCATAACTTACAGTCACTTCAAGGAAATCAAAACACTTACGTATAAACTGAAAAATACATGTAAAGGATCCTGTATGGTAAAAATGCTGATGAAAGAAATCGTAGAAGACAGAAATAAAAGGCAATTTCTTAGTACTCACTAGTTTCTAGTGTTAGACAAATTCTGCATAAACAGTATATAAATATTACTATTAAAACTCACATCTAGGGCTTCCCTGGTGGCGCAGTGGTTGAGAGTCTGCCTGCCGATGCAGGGGACACGGGTTTGTGCTGTGGTCCGGGAAGATCACACATGCCGCGGAGCGGCTGGGCCCGTGAGCCATGGCCGCTGAGCCTGCGCATCCGGAGCCTGTGCTCCGCAATGGGAGAGGGCACAACAGTGAGAGGCCCGCGTACCGCAAAAAAAAAAAAAAACTCACATCTAACAGGTCTATTTACTCTCCTGGGCAGTCATCAGTAGTGGCTTGAAGCCTGGTGTCCCAAATGTCCTGGCTGTGAACTGGAGTGTTCAGCATTTCTCATTTCTGGGATTGCTACAACTTCAATTTTCCTTATTCCAAAATGATACTTCTCCTCAGTCAAATAAGTTTGGTCAAAATCAAATGTAAACCATGTGACCAACCAGTAAGCAATCCTTCAAGTCTCAACTATTGTCTTGAAAGCAAATTTCAGATATTTAACAATTTTATGTTTTTCTACCCTTCTTATTAGCCATACATCAAAAACTAGATCTAAAAACTGGTGGATCTAAACATTCTATTACTGATAAAATGATATTTCTTCCCCAACAACAAAGGTAACATTCTTAAAAGCCTAAGTAGTAAAAGAATCTTAAGTTACAGAACTCAAAAGCTAATGAAAAAAACAGGATTGGTTACAAAGTCAGAAACAAAAATCACAACAGCCTTTATGGGTGACATGATTTCTATGTTTTACCATAAAGCCAGGACACTAAACACAGATAACGAAATTACATTTCACAAATCTTTAATGGGTCAGGCCAATCCCAACTTGAACTACCTTAAGCAAAACAGGGAGATTTAGTTGCAAAAACCATTACTAGTTTCGTGGCTTCTGCTGCAGGTCCTGTCTCCTGAAATCCCAAGTCAGAACATATAGCTGGAAGGAAAACTGAAATCTCTGCCATCTTTCCTAACTGGGGACAATGGCAGTGAGGCAGCTGGCCTGACTAGCTCCAGTTTGAAAATACACTACAAAACTACTGACCAACCAAGTCATGGGTCCATCCTTGATCCAATCTGGACCCAGCTTGCTGCAGCCAATGGCTGGGGTATTGAAATGGAGCTGGACACTGTGGGGCTCCTGGGCACAAAAGCCTTTCTGTGTCCCTATTTCTTGATTACAGAAAATAGGCTTCATTCAGCCCCCATGACCTTCCCCGTGTTCCAATGGGCAGGTTCAATCAGTTGCTAATTAGGGAAGGGAGGGGATGTGGAGACAAGGGAGGAACAGTCAAGAAACAATAGTGCGGCCTTGGGGCAGGGTCCTGGTTCCCCCTCCAGGGCTAAACAGAACAATATCTTTGAGCTGTTTTGCAGATACTGAAACCCCCTCCAGGTGGGAGGAGTTAACTGTGTGATGCCCAAGTAGACTAGTTGGAACCAGGTTGATGATGCTGACTCCCAATTACCTCACCACCAACCGATCAGAAGAATGTCCACGAGCTGACCACGCCCTCTTTGAACGATCACTAGAAAACTCCTCACGACCCCCTCTAGATCAGGACACACAGTTTTGAGGGCATTAGGCTGCTGTGGCCCCCTTTGCCTGGCAAAGCAATAAAGCTCTTCTACTGCACCCAAAACTCAAGATTAAAATCAGTATTGGGGTACGGAAACCAGATTTGGCTTCAGTATGAAGACTGGCAGCTTCCCCTAGAACTAAATGGTTAGAGTGAGGAGATTCCTCAAAAGATGTGAGGTCTCACTGCCAAAAAAAAAAAGAGAGAGAGAGAGAGAGAGAACTGTAGCAAAAAAGGAGTGCTGAGCCTACAAAAGAACAGCTCTCCACATCATCCAGTAAAAACAAGCTCACTTTTCAATATTTTAACATTCTGCTATTAGGGTATGTTTAAAAATCAGTGAAATCAATACCTGGCCCAGTAACAATCGTGACACTGTCTACGGGTGCACAAACTTGGCTTGTTACCCCTGGTGACATATCCACACCACAAGAGAGTCCTCTGACTCTCAATCAATAAGCCATTTGAAAACCATGTGAGGAAGAAAAAGGAATCCAGATAGTTCACAGAATACTTTTTGTTGACACATTCTGGTAAGATCAAGAAAACACTAGCATTGGGCTTCCCTGGTGGCGCAGTGGTTGAGAGTCCGCCTGCCGATGCAGGGGACACGGGTTCGTGCCCCGGTCCGGGAGGATCCCGCATGCCACGGAGCGGCTGGGCCCGTGACCCATGGCCGCTGGGCCTGCGCGTCCGGAGCCTGTGCTCCGCAGCGGGAGAGGCCACAACAGTGAGAGACCCGTGTACCGCAAAAAAAAAAAAAAAAAAAAAAAAGAAAACACTAGCATTAAAACTTGCATTTCTGATGACAGCAGCTTAAAAGAAACCTGGGAGACATTAGTGTGTCACTCTTTTAAAAAATGCTTCATCAGCAGTGTTCCTAATGGCACAGAAGACAGTTTGTCAAAAAAACGTGAACATCAACGACTCTTCTGCAAAGTGATTCAGAAGAAAAAGAAAATAAATGTTAAGTTCTACAAAATAACTGTAACCATTTTTTCACTTATAGTTCCCTTTACAGATGTGGTTTCAGTTATACCCACAAATTCCCTGATGCTCCAAAAGATAAAATCTAATTGCCCTTCCCTCGAAAGTTGGCTTGATCTAGTGACTCACTTCTAAGGACCATTATATAAGTAATAGTACGTGACTTCTGAAACTACGTCATAAAATCATGACAGAATCTCCTCACCTGCTCTCATGGATCACCCACTCTGGGGACAGGTAACTGCCACGCTGTTAAGACACTCAAGCATCTCCATGAAGCATGAAGGATTCTACTACAGCAATGTGAGTGGGTCATCTTGAAGTGGGTTCTCCAGCCCCAGAAAAGCCTTCAGATGACTGGACAGTATCTTCAGGGCAATCGTAAGAGATCCTAAGCCAGAACTACCTAGGCTAAATTATTCTTGAATTCCTGACCCAGAGAAACCATGAGGTAGAAATGTTTGTGCAATAAATAGTATAATAAGCATGTCTTTCTTTCCTAGTGATACATAAAATAATAATGCATCTTACAATCGATGGAGTCTTAGAGTCAATAAAATGTGGCAATTAATTTTCATTTATAATCTATTGCTTAGTTGATTCTTTTGCTCCATTGCACTTAACAAAGAAACCCATACTCCTTCTCACTTCTGTACTTCCTTTCTCGCTACCGTACTGTTTAGAACACATCCTCTGCTTCCTCCTGGAAGCCTTCTGTGACGCCCTCAGCCAAATAACATACCTTAGCTCATATAGTGTTCCATTATCTCCAGAACCTAATTTATATCACACACAGGTATTATCATTACCTATTTCTTCATTGAATTAATAATTGAATAATTTCTATACTAACCATCTTTGAATGCATTATTTTTTTCTAAATAAATTGGAGATACAGAGTTGCAATATAAAAGGATTTTACTCATCATAAGGGGAAAAATACTTGAGAAAAGCTTTTTATAGTTGTCAAATAGGTATTTTTCAATCCATCACTGCGGTTCTGCACACAACTTCTAGCCCAAGGAGATGTCTATGTTCAATTCCTTTGCACACATATCAGCTCTCCTTTTCATATTGTTCTCAACTTCTTAAGTTTTTATTTTTGAATACATGTATACAATTTATATAAATGTCTCAAAACTTACACATAGAAATCTGTTCATATCATAAATGCTTTTATTTACGCTACTTTTATACTTTCATTTTTTGCTTGCTGTCTCCTTCTCTTTTCTCTATGCTCATAAATATCACTGGATACCCTTGCCCTAACCACTCTCCAAGAAACATACTAGGACTATGCTTCTCCATGTTTATATACAGACATCAAGTTTCACACGTACACACTCAAATATGCATATATGGGCTTTTTTTTTACTTTGATTTATAAAAATAGGATAATATAATTGGAACTTTTCTGCATCTTGTTTTTCTTCTCCCTCAATAATACCTCATTGAATTTCCAAGGCAATGAGCAAAGCTCTAATTCTTTTTTTCAAGTGGCATAATATTCTATGACACAGGTATACCATAATATATACTATTCAACTATGGATAGGCACTTACTTTGTTTTCCAGTTTTCCGCCTCTATTAGGAATGCTGCAATAAATGTCCATAAATATGTGTCACCATGTATATATACATATACATATTTTTCACATATGTAGTTCATATTTCTATGGGATAGTCACAGTAGTTGGAATTGCAGAATTGAAGAGACACGTATTTTTTTATGCTAATAGAAGTTGCCAGATTACTTTCCAAGAAAAAGATAAAATAGTTCCATCTCTGCTAACAATATCCCATTTCCTATGTCTCCAACAGCAGTAGCTGTTACTCTAATAGGTATAAAATGGTATCTCATGATGTTAACATTCTTTTCCCAACTACCATCAATTTGGGCATCTTTTCATATGCTGAGGTTTATTTGAATTAGTTCTTCTCTAAAGTGCCTATTTTTATTCTCAGTAAATTTTTTGGGGGGTTAATTTGGCTCTTTTTATCGATACATAAGACTTCTTATAGATAAAGCCTTTTATCTATCATGTGTTTATACTTATTATTCCTAATCTGTTGTTTTTTCCAAATCCGTTGTTTTTCTTTTAACACTTTAATATTTTCTGCTACAGAAAATTTACTGATTTTTTATATAATCAGACATGCCTACTTTTTAAACCTCTGGGTTTCCAATCCTAGCTGAAATGGACTTTCCTTAATTCTACATTAACATATATTGTAATTGATTGTCTTTAAAGATTTTTATTTTTTACATTTAAGTCGTTTATACATTTGGAAACATTTCCACACACAATTTAAGAGTCCAATATTATTACACAGTCATTTATGAATACGAAAAACATTTTACGCATCTTTAATCAGCAGAGTTGGAAAGGTGGTTAAATTTAAGTTGATTCAAGTTTCCTTATTAAATCATCTTTGGAATAAGGTAAAAAAATACAAATATATATTATGTACAAATCCATCATATTTATAAATTCCTAACTAATTCACTTTAGCAAACATATTGGCTCAACTTAAAAATATGGCTAAATCAAGGGAGCATGTTTTCATGAACTAGAAGTCACAAGGCCCAAGCAAGATTAATTTCACTGAAATAAAATAATCAAAAATAAATTAACTTCAATTCAATATGCATACATGGAACACCTATAATGCAAAAGGAATTTTTATGTTAAATTCAAAGAGTTTTAGCAGATAATGCCCACCTGTGGTACATAGCATTCCTCATGTTACTGTTACCATTATATAAAGGAGAGACAATGCAATTCTTTGACTCAGAACAGATATTAGAAACAGAGTTTTCGGAGGTCACTATAACCTGAGAATGTTCTAACACTGAGATGTAGCAGATAAGCCCAAGGTATTAAGTTGCTTCTAATATTCTCTATATTACTATATTTTTCAGCACATAATTTTTTCATTCTATTTCTACCTTTGTTCATAAGGTGGAATACTTAATCCCCGTGCATTACCTATTCCAACATTGTAAAACATTCTAAACAGCAGCCTGTTTTTCGGCTTCTAGGATTCTCTGCTCTTCCAGAAGTTTCCCCAAAGTGTGGTGCCAGCCAAAGCCTGGTATAAAATGTTCTCTAACAATACAAGAGGCAAGAGAAGGGCACTAACCGGGCCAGCATTCATCAGGACTCCTCAGTTTGACAGACAACAGCTGCTCCCTTCCACATCAGCTCATAAAATAAAGAATTCTATGTGCTAGCTGTTTTCTTTTTTCTTTTTTGAAACATCACTTTTGATCTCCTTGCAGTTTATTATCAGAGATGGCGTTGTGGCCTGCAGCAGTTTTCAGTGAACTCCTGGTGCCTGTGTGTGCATCCACGCCGATCTCCAACTCAAAGTCCCTTTTCTGAATTCCGATGGCACGCACAGCCACCACCGCATGATACACCAAGTGCACGAAGGTGGTTACTTCTTGTGTGGGGTCTCATCTCAATACAGGATAAAAACGTCTCAAGGGCAGGGCCTTCCCCGTATGCCTCTCAGATCCCCTTCGGGCACTGTACACAATACTGGTAAATCTCAGATGCTAGGTAAATCCTCACTGATTGACAACACACACTACACCAGATTGTAAAGCCCTTCCAGGAAAGGGTCTTGTCTGTCCTCTCTGTAATCCCAGCCATCTGCCAGATCCCCATTTCACTTATTAGTTTGATAAGAATGTTGAACCATCACTAATTCCCAACATGGGACAAGAGGCTTAAGGACTTTATGGGGACAGAATCCTGAGGAGATTTCCCTTTCAGAAAATGTTTTGTTTGCTTGCTTTAAATCAAGAAAATTAATAAATATCCTCAGAAAGCAGTTTCCTTCATTAAGACTTTAATGCTAATAACGAATGCTTGTCACACTCTTCCACCTAAAGCTTACCTAGTAAAAATATTTCAGACAAGAGTGTTCTAATTAAAACAAATTAAAGTCACTCTTTGGGAATTAAAATAAGTACTCAGAACAGTGAAGTACAGCAAAAAATGATAACTGACATTTGTGTCTCGCTTCTTAAGTATATCGTTTCATAAAGAAGTCAGCTTTATTTTTTTTCTGTTCAAAATATTTTGTTTTGTGTAGCATTAACAAAGTTTCTGAACTTTCTGAGGTACATGTGCAGAGAAAATCGTAGCTACAAGTGTTAAAGAAAACCAAGATCAAAAAGTTGGATGGTAGGGCTTCCCTGGTGGCGCAGTGGTTGAGAGTTCGCCTGGCGATGCAGGGGACGTGGGTTCGTGCCCCGGTCCGGGAAGATCCCACATGCCGCGGAGCGGCTGGGCCCGTGAGCCGTGGCCGCTGGGCCTGCGCGTCCGGAGCCTGTGCTCCACAGCAGGAGAGGCCACAACAGTGAGAGGCCAGCGTACCGCAAAAAAAAAAAAAAAAAAAAAAGTTGGATGGTAAAAACAATCTTTCACTCAAACATCCAGCCCATTATGCAGAAAAGAGGAGAGACATGGTCACAAAAGGAAACCAAATATAATACTAAAATGCTATGTTCTCGCTAATAAAAGAGAGATGCGATATGAAAAGAGCAGAGTGAGAGATCACGCAGAGCTAAAATTTACATCTACCAAGGCCATTAGCTCAGGAGCTAATAAATGTGCTACAAAAACATGATGTTTTAAGACCTAAAGCACTAATTCTCAAACCAGACCAGAGGCATTCTTGTTAAAAACTGTTAGAAAGGCAAATTCTTGAGCCCTGCTCCAGACCTACTGAATCCAAAATGCTAAGGGTGAGGTCCTCCGGGTCTTCTGGCACAGGCTCAATTTGAGAACCACTGGCCTAAACTACATGAATATACGTAAAATTAAGGACAGAGTATCAGACAAATTTTGGTATTCATGAAAGCTCATAAGAAAAGTAAACATACTAATCAAGACAAATATTAAAATTTATTAGGATAATAAAGATTAGAAGACACTAAATGTACCTTAATGTCTATTTTTTTTTTTTTTTTGCTGTACGCGGGCCTCTCACTGTTGTGGCCTCTCCCGTTGCGGAGCACAGGCTCCGGACGCACAGGCTCAGCAGCCATGGCTCACGGGCCCAGTCGCTCTGTGGTATGTGGGATCTTCCCGGACCAGGGCACAAACCCGTGTCCCCTGTGTCGGCAGGCGGACTCTCAACCACCATGCCACCAGGGAAGCCCAATGTCTATTATTTTTGTAACAGCTTACAGAGATATAATTTCCATACCATAAAATTAACACATTTAAAGAATTCAATGGTTTTAGAATATTCAAAGAATTGTTCAGCCATCACCACAATCAATTTTAGAATATTTTCATCACTCTAAAAAAAAACCCCGTATCTTTAGTAATTCTCCCCTAACTCCCCATCCCTCATCCACTAATATATTCTGTTTCTGTAGATTTACCTGTTCCAGACATCTGATATGAATGGAACCATATAACTATGTGATCTTCTGTGTCTTGATTCTCTCATTTAGACAAATGTTTTTAAGGTTCATCCATGTTGTAGAATGTTTCCGTATTTTATTCCTTTTTATGACCTGAACAAGTTTCTATTGTATGGACATACTGCACTTTGCTTATCCATTCATCTGTTAATGAACTTCAGGACCATTTCTACCTTTTGGCTATTACGTGTAACGGTGCTATGAACATTCATGCACAAGTTTTGTGTGGACATTATGTTTTCATTTCTCTTGGGAATATACGTACGAGTGGAACTGTTGGGTCAAATGGTAACTCCATATTTAACCATTTAATGAAGCGACCAACTGTCTTCTAAAGTCACCGCACCATCTTACATTCCACCAACAGCATATGAGAGCTCTGATTTCTCCACACCCTCGTTAACACTTCACCTTTCTGATTCCAGCCATCTTGGTGAGTATAAAGTGGTACCTCACTGTGTTTTGATTTGCATTTCCCTAATGGTTAATGATGTAAAGCATCTTTTCATGTACATGTTGGCCATTTGTCTACCTTCATTGGAAAAGTGTCTACTCAGATCCTTTGCACATGTTTTAATTGGGTCATATATCTTCTTATTGAGTTGTAAGAGTTCTTTATATATTCCATATACAAGTCTCTCATCAGATATATGATTGGCAAATACCTCCTCCCATTCTGTGGATTGTCTTTTCAGTTTCTTGGTAAGGTCCTTTAAAACAAAATGTTTTACTATTTTTGTTAAGTATCTCCTGAAAAATACCAGCTTTGAACTCACTCTTTAACGCTAAGTGTAATTTTTACTAAGATGCTGGATATTAACATATGGAAAACATGATTTATACTGTGGAAGTTTTACTAGATTAGGAAAGATACTGTTCATGCTACACAGACATGACATACTACTGCCACCTGGAAGCAACATATATGAACTGTCCAAATAGTATTTGGAATAAGCTGTTTAAACGTAAAAAGCAACAGTTCTGTGACAACTTTACCAACACAAATAATATTAACTTAACCACTTTCACTGCATGGAAGGTAACCAGAAATACAAAGTATTACAAAATGAAGACTTCATGTGCTTTCTACTTTTTAAATTCTTTGAAATATTGTGTACTCTCCAAGGATAATTTTCCTTGGCATAGAATCATGTTATCAAGGACTCAGAAGGCAACATAATAATGTTCTGTGGATATCCTGGAAGTCTAAAAACCTAAAAACTGAGTAGGTTTATGTGCCTACCAAAAAATGGGGAGGTCAGGTGAAACAGCTAGCTGACATCAGACTAATTTTCCTCAAATGGGAAACGTAGGGCATGTAGTAACGGTAAACAAATTGGCACAGACTGGCAGGCTGATAGAAAGGAAGGCAAGCAGACAGGCAGAGGGGCGAGTAACAGAGATTCTATTCAACACAGTGCAAGGTGCCAACTAAGCACTGACAAGAGAGGTAGAAGCCAAA
Organism: Phocoena phocoena; assembly: GCF_963924675.1. NCBI lineage: Eukaryota > Metazoa > Chordata > Mammalia > Artiodactyla > Phocoenidae > Phocoena > Phocoena phocoena. The sequence continues at coordinate 95,460,547 of NC_089227.1, forward strand.
GACGATCCACTGTTGAATGTTAACAGCTCAAACAATTCTATTAAATGTAGTCCCCCATGAAAAACGTCCATGCTGCTTAATTAAAATCATCTACAGCTGTTCTGCAAGCAGTTATAAAGCAAATTTGGGGAGTGGATGGGGAGAAGGTAACACATAGCTAAAAAGTCCTGCTTTATACACTGACTATAGGTAGGGAAGGAGGTGGAAGCAGAAAAAAACTGAAGGAAGAAACAGTTTCCATCTCTGACATGAAAGTGTCCACTTAAAACCTGATTCTTGATTAATGTATATACACTACTATGTATAAACTAAATAACCAACAAGGACCTACTGTATGGCACAGGGAAATCTACACAATATTTTGTAATAACCTATAATGGAAAAGAATCTGAAAAATATAGATATATAGTATGTATAACTGAATCACTTTGCTGTACACCTGAAACTAACAAAACAGTTTAAATCAACTATACTTAAATTTTAAAAATTAATTCATTTAAAAACGAAAACCCAATTCTTTCTTATGATTGCTGTCCCTGCTATGCTAATGGATTTAAATCTCATGAAAGGTCCTCTCGCTTTATTTGCTGCTATATAATGCTTCTCTCCCAAACCTCAAAGGAACAGTGGTTCATTCAGCCTTATAAAATCTGTTCAGGAAAGATGCCATTTCCCTAAGAAAATAAAAGGAGAAATAAAGGAATTTTTGACATTGGAAAATGTTGTCTAACCCATCCAGATGTAGGATTTTTCGCTTTTGTTGTTGTTTTGGCATACTGAGAAATATTTGTATTTTTCCCTTCACAATACTGGTTATCTACAGACTTATTTTCTAAATATTCATGGGTAAAAATATATTTTCCAATTCTTTAACTTCCTTCAGTAGTATTAAGTTATTAGGTTTGTTTAAGAAAGTTTCCAATAGTTTAAAAAATTAAAAGTACCATCATCATCTATTATATCATCCAAGGTGCCAAAGTAAGATCTTAATCATTCCAAATAACAAGGGTAGTAAATAAAAATGGATAAGAATCATGCAAATTTGAAGAAGCTGATCAGAATTTCATAAGTTAATGAAAAACAAAAACACACCTCTACCATATTATAAGAAGATGAAATTAAGTGGTAAATATCTATTAGCTTGTTTTGGAGAAATGTTTTCCTCTCACTTTTATTTATGATACCAAAGCTGAAAATATGCTATTTGGAAAGGTCAAATGAACTAAAGATAAGGACAGCACCCAATTAATCAATCAAGTATAATAACCTCCTAGTTTTATGAACCAAACATCAATCAGATGTCATCTTAAGGCTCCCTTGATACACACAAGAAAGAAAATAGAGTACAGGTAATAACAAAAAGTTCAGAAATAAATATTCTTCTATATATATTTCTAACCTCACTCAATTTTACAATTTTTTCATTCCATGATTGTAAATAACTTGTTATTTATCTCTAACTTTTCCTCGTTTATTTTGTTGACATATTTACTAACAGTTTGCCTTAAAATAAGTTTCAGAACTATGATGGTATCATCCATAAAACTGAAAGAAAAAGTTCAATTAACTACTAACAATTTTTACTAGAAGTAAAAGACACCACTTAAATTTACTGAAGTGACACTATCCATGTAACACAATAAATTGTCTTTTAATTTTGATTCCAAACTGAATATAAAAGGCAGGTGAAATTAATATCATCAGTTCAGTGTTGAAAAATAAGAAAGACACCACCAACAATAGTATGATGACATAAAATTGTTAAAAAGGGAAACAAAATGCTCACTGGTAGGCAAAAGTAAATTCTACATTGATTCTAAAGTTGAAATGCAATAGAAATATCCACTTCCAGTTTGTTCCAACAAGTGCTTAACAAGGATTAAAAATCATCATATAAAATAATTAGTGAATGTTCCTGACATAATGAGCACCATACAGTAAATACAACTGAAACCCACTTCAATGGCAAAAGATCTCCAAGTACCACGGTCAGCACTCAAAATAAGAAGTCTCATTAGTCTCACAGTGCAGAGGTAGAATAAATATAAGAGGATGGATGGAATCTTTACCAAGTTGTTTTCGTACTGATTGGAAGTTTGACATTTATGGTTTGTAACTTCTAAAAGTAAGGCTAGCAGAAAAATTGTCCAGTTTGCTGAGATATACAGTTAATCAAAACTCACTATACCTACAAGTGTTTTGTTTGTTTCTTTAAACAAGGCATAAGGGACTGCATTGCTCAATCTTCCTTCCAGAAACTTGAATGCCAATTGTGTGTGATAAAGAATAAAACTTAAAAGTTCATATCTCACCCTCAATTTTTGGTTAAACTGAATGAACGAAAGAGATGTGAAAGGCCTCAGGATTCTACTTAGCTACAACAGTTCATGGTTGCATGCTTATGGAAAGTTAACAGATGTCACAGACAGGATATAAAAATCAGTTCCTACAAGTAAAACCTCCAAACCATTTCTACACCACATTTAACTAAACATATGTAGAGTAATGCATACACAGCTTTTAATGTTGTTAAGTATGGAAATATTACTTTCTCTTTACAAAAGAAAAAAAAAGTTTACATTTGCTTTCTATTTATCTTTCTCCTGTGGAGAGGACTGCTGCTTCTTTAAAACCCAGAAAGAGATCTATCTCGATCTGTGTTTATACTGTGAGAAGAACAATAATTCACCTCTCCAAGAAAATATTAAGAGTTTATTAAAGCACGCTTACAATTCCATTATCATTAGAAAAAAATACCCGTGTTAGACTAATTTCTAACATTAACGTATTTTTTGCTTTGTTATGTAAGAAGTTATAAAAAGGCACAAATGGAACGGAAGTTATTACTGAGGCCTCTGCTAAAAATGTCCCATAAAATCTAGAAACACTGTTCTATTTGCAACACTATGTGACGATGCCCCGATCTCATTTGCAACAATGAGAGACGGTATTTTATTCAGCCAGAAAGAGTTTTGGAAGATAGTCCTTAGAAGCCTACTGAATGTTCTGAATTAAAATATATTTTCTCAAGGACATCTTTGATTCAGTAATAATTGAGATTAAAAAAATGAAAAAGTAAAGAAAAAGCAAACTAATAGTTCTGCCTACATAATCAAAGCAAAAGAGAATCTGGTGAACTTAAGCATATGGACATGGATAAGCCATATGCAATTAAGTCTACTGTGTTAAATAAATGTATAGTGGCTTAGGGTGGCATATTTATATTTCTCAAGATCCCTAAACTTGCTTTCTATGTACATTTATATCTGTACTCCTACAAATTTCGGCTTATATTTATCTTTTTTCCCTCTAAGATGAAAAACCCAGCCTATTTCCAGCCAGTACAAAGATAATGCCCCTTCTGTTATTCCTGCGATGTTCTATATGCTATTGAATATAAAGGATGCACAATGCTGTGAATGATTAAACTGCCAGGGAAACCCCAGAAAAAGGACTGCAATTATAAAATGCATCACTATAAATAAGATGTATAAAATAATCATAAAGCAAAAGGACTGGCTTGGATTTGTAACTAGTGATAAGTTCTACATTGAATAAATATTTGTCTAGTGAATGATACAGTCTGGTAATGATAAGTACATTCTAAACATAGCATTACCAATCTATTTTTAACATAACCAGAACTTGCTGACAATTGAAAAAATGCACTGCACATTATCTATCCTCTACCATCTCCTCTTTTGAACGCCCAAAAACATCCCAAAGACATATCATGTTACTGAGAAAGTCAAAATATCAGTGTTCTTAAAGGTAGTAATGGAACACAGGAGGGGAGGTTCCATTTTTTGGCACTTTGATCTTCAAAATAAAATTACAGAACAATTTTACCTTAAGGGCAGAATTATAATTTCAAACACAAATATTCTGGAAGATTATATTATTTTCCATTAACTTCTATTACTTTGGAATGTGTTTCACACATGACCACTCACATATAGGAAAGATAAATTCCAACTACAGGATGAAAGAATTTTAAATAAAATATCTCATAATGCTAAATTCTTACAGTCATTCACTTGTGACTTACTGGGGAGGAAATAACAACCATCATTGGTATTTTTCCCCTTTTCACTATTTAAGTTGGGAAGGAAGGAAGGAAGGGAGGGATGGAGGGAGGCTGGTAACTTCTAAAAGATATTTGGTTTTGTGAGTCTATCTTGTCTGATTTCACTAACCCACTTCACTCCCCACCCTTGGATAGTCTGGTGAATATTTTTTCCAATAAAGTTAATTCAATGAGTCCACTCACTTCATAAAAACCACCGAAGTGTTCACACACACACACACACACACACACACACATATATATATATTTGTATTAACATGACAGATGTTGAGGGGGAAAAAAGGTAAGGTATTTTTCTGATGTAGATGTTCAAAAGAAACGAACATATCTTATTCTAAAGAACTGTACGTCTGTTGCCAAGTTAGAAACACAAAAGTGTAAAAACAAACAAAATAGTATGCACAAAAACAACCTTTCTTGAAAACACATTTAAATCTTGTTTCAAAGCTACTGCCCCCTCATCTAAAAGAGCCTCCAATCCCTAGGTGATCTTACCTAGTAGGGACAGATAGTTTCATTGAGAATCAGTGGTGGGATTTGTTATTTACTGGTAAGTGAACAAGTCTAGTGCCAAGAGCAGGCCAGGGTGCTGCAACCAGGACACATCCTATGAGGGAAGAGGGAAGATTTCCATTTAAGATTGCCCGTTATGTGAAATGACCTATAGAACATCCGGAATGAAGTTGAGAATGGTCCCAAAGCAATGCAGTGCATCTCTCTAATTGATGTTTTATAAGAAAAGCAAATTCTTCTCATCTTTATAATGGGCAATAAATCAGTGCCCAAGATAATCATGGACAATTGAGTTACTGAAATCTGTGCTTTAATCTATTTGGTCATACCTTTTCCTGTATGTGTTTAAGGTGTCCAAAACTGATTTCTCAAATTCTGATTATGCTCATCAAGTTAATATCTAACATGTAGGGTGTTTCCACTGTTTCTCTGAAGTCAGTGAAACAAAGGGGACCCCAACGGACCAAGGGAGGTTCAATGCTACTACCAACAATTGATTAGAGCTACAACATACTAAGGTAAGAGCAAGACTGCCTAGAGAATACCTGGCACCAGACTTGTAAAGAAGAAGGACCTTTGAGGTCAATCATCTTCTAAAGAGAAGAGAGCTGAACAATTCTCAGAAGGCTTGCCAAGAAGCCTTATATATAATTGTATCAGTGTGCTAGGACTTTCAAAGCATATACCACAGTCAGGGTGACTTAACAAAAATTTATTTTCCCACAGTTATGTAGACTAGAAGTCCAAGAGCAAGGTATCAGCAGGGCTGGTTTCTCCTGAGCCCTCTCCTTGGCTTACAGATGGTGCCCTTCTCACTGTGTCCTCATGTGAGCCGTTCTCTGTGAGCTCCAGCCCTGGTAACTCTTCCTTTTCTTATAAGCACACTAGTCCTATTGACCCTACCCAAAGACCTCATTTAACTTTAATTACCTCTTTAAAGATATTATCTCCAAATACTGTCACAGTAGGGGTTGGAGCTGCAACATATGATGGAAGGGTGGGGACAGTTCAGTCCATAATGATAATACATTTTAGTTTGCCAAGGATATTATGATGCATACAGTGAGACTGGATACATCCAACACTAGATTGTGAGCACAACAATAACAGGGCTTGTGCCTTTCTCACTGATATTATGGGCCTTGTACATTGCTTGACATTGACAATGTGAAAAAATATGGATTAAAAAAGAAAATCGTGGAATCTTTTTACCTCTCAGTAAACATATTAGAAAGTGCTACGCTGTGAAACTTGATATTTTATAATGACTTTTCTTTTTTAAATATCAAGTACAACAGTTCATACAAAGTACCATGAAATTAGGATGCATAGCAGGATATTTGTAAAATGCATTTCAAATATAAAGTACTTGAAGTTGTGGTATCAATTCCCTAAATGCCCTATGATATTGTAGTTATTGAAACAAAACACCACCAACACAATGGTCTAAGAGTGAATCCTAAGAAAGAAAGTAACACTGAGGTCCTTAATATCTGACAACATTTATATTATAATACCCAGAATGATGAAAGATTTAATTCAGTAAAAATGGGCCATCATCTTGGGAATGAGAGTAGTAGATTATGTCTCTAGCCTCGCATCAGACAAAATGTGCTTTGTTCTGTGCCACTAATATATTAAACTGTCACCTATTTAAATAACTTTTGGTAGTCCCCAAATGTTTTCATATGAATGGGATAGATCTTTTCTGCCAGCCTTATTTACAGGGACTACAGCTTGTACATAACTGTTTTGCTTAATGGACCTGAACCAAGTATGCAAATTGCTCATCAGATCTTTGGCTCAGTGTTCACTTAAATGTGCTCAAAGCATAAGTTCTGCGAAACACTAAGAACAGAAAATGACATAAATAGTGTCAATTTGGTAGTTCAGTAAACTGTGATAAGCCTCAAGGTTACAGGATTCTTAAGTCTAATGACTCATCTACTCATCACTAGAACAGGTGCCTCCCAGATCATCCTAACTAAAATTTGGATACCCTAGAGCCTAGCATTTTCCCACTTAAAGTATCAGCTGGATCTTTGCTTGGATGCATTTAAATGACAAAAATGCACATGATATTCTACCTATCCAGGTAGTCATAACCAGCAAATCCTTAAAAGCTAAATTCATGATAACTATTTAGATAACAAGGAAGCCTTATTAGAAGGTATCACCATTTCACTTTCATAAAGATTCTGCCATTATATGTATCTAACAGCTCACACTGTTCAGTTCTATTGAATACGTTCAAAATTAGAATATTTCCTCCCCCTACAGTTCCTTTCCTACTAGCTTAAACAAGTGTTTTGCCCTATGGTTTCCCCCTATGGTATTCCTTTCAGTTTGTTCCAAACATTGCCAGTAAACTCCAGACACAGAAAGAATGTAGATCAGAGTTTCTCTCAGCCAAACGTCTGTCTCCCAGTGAAGTAGTGAAGAGGATATCACACCCTTACTCTTTTCTGCTTCCCAATGGCAACTTCTTTCGAAAGACTCCAAGCAGCTATTACTGTGAAACTAAAGGCTCAGAGAGGCTCAGCTTCCCCCAAAGATTAGCACTACAAAAAATTTCAAGTTATTTTTAATCGATAATTGTACACAAATATTAAGCAGTGGAAATGTTCTTTAACTCATCTATATTCAATTAAATAGCATGATCTCAAAAATAAATAAACTTTCAGATGCAGCTTGCCTTCAAACAACCTATTACAAAGGAGAAGTCACTAAGCAAGGTGGGACAAAAAATTAACACACACAGGGACACTAATATTTATCTAACATGTAACAGTCTTTAGAGATCAAACGTTAAAGCAGGGTGGGGTAAAAATAAATGTTTGCAGATTCTTAAGGGTAAAATACACCACACAGCGTGGGGGAAATGGAGGTAAGTCACACCATGTTTCTCTGATTGCTTCTCAAAGCCTGCTCTCTCAGAAGTCCTTCAAACCAGCTGAATAAGCTCTATATAACAAAAATGGAGAAAAGCCATCATGGAGAGCTTTTAAGTCTCCATAACAAATTTCTGGGAAGCACTGTTGAACATGACAACATCTGCATTTCAGGGAAGGCCACCTAAGACCCGAATACTTTGATTGGGAGAATGACAGGACACCTTCTAAAGAGCTGAACACCATCAACTTTAAGAAAGGCAAAGTGCTGAATTCCCTTCTGGACAGTTAACCCAAAGGTGATGCTTTACTTTTATCTAGGTTTGTGTAGTATTCCACTATCAGCTTCGTGCAGAGAAAGAATTCTTCGGGTTTGTGTTTTGTTGTTGTTTCTTTTCTTTTTTTTTTTCACTTTTACTTTATTTCAGTAAGGATACCTCACTACAAAGGTACTACTCAGCCTCCCTAGCAAGGATAACTATTAATAATGTGCTTACACTGTTCTAACTAACCACACGTCAGGCTCACTTCATTGGGCTTAACGTCAGCAAGTGTGTGTGTGTAAATTAAACAAGGAGCAAATGTAAGTAAATAAATGGATGAGTTAATATATATATATATATATATATAAACATAAGTAGCCATACTGACTTGAAGCCATTTTCTAGTTACATTAAAAACCGACATACCAGTTAGGACACAGATCTAAATAGCAGGAAAAAAACAGAGTAAAACAAGCAGTCCAAATGTCTACACTAACTGCCACAAAGGATACAGGGTCGCGTGGCCTGGCAATCACTAGTTTCGGGTCATTTTCCTATGCAGTCATAGCATTTCATCTGTTACCCTAATAGATGGTTAAAAATACATACAAAAATCATTTCATGGGCAATAATGAAAAAGAAAAAATTGCAAAGCATAAAACAAATAATGAAGGGAATACTAAATAGTTAATGGGGACTGACACTTTTTCATTATAAAAAGTGATGTTTTAAATTTTTACAATGCACACATATTCTATAATTAAAGATTAAAATCCATGGAAAAACTGAAGCATTTATATTCTCAAAAATAAGGTTAACCTACTGTTCTTACAAAGAAATTATTTTAAAGAAAGGAGCATTATAAGCATTACAGTAAAAATATATGATAAATCTCTTTAGAAACTAATATCAGAAGATAAGGGTGTTGCTTAATTGCATAATTTTATATCCTTCTCTATAATAAAAGATATACCTTACCATAATACCTTAATGGACAAAGGGGATATATTCCAATGACACATTTGTTAGCACTTCAACTGTCAAAGACATAAAACCAAAGAGGCAAAAAAGGAATACAGTCTTGCACATGAGCTATGAGGAAAGAAGATGAGATTAATGAAAATAGCAGTTCTGATTGGTTATACTAGGAAATACAAAATAAGCATCTGGGAGTCTTAGAGCAGAGGGAAAAAGATGATTGAGAGAGCTCCAATTTAGCTGAAGTTGAAAAGGGACCCAACCTAGGCTGAAAACCAAGAGGAATCTGGGGAGGGGGAGGGAAAGCGTGCACCTGCACCCATCTGTTGCCTGCTAGCTGGTTCAAACCAGGGCAAGAGGATTTCCAGTATCTAGAAAACACCAAAGACAGACACTGACCTTCAGCAATTGTTAGGATGACCTACAATAGCTGCCCCCAGGCTAGTGTCACAGGAACTAGGAGGAAAACACCATCAGCTAAACACTCTCTATCCTTCTTCAAGAAGCTTATTCTCTTTTTTCTTTTTTTTCTTTTTTTTGCGGTATGCGGGCCTCTCACCGTTGTGGCCTCTCCCGTTGCGGAGCACAGGCTCCGGACGCGCAGGCTCGGCGGCCGTGGCTCATGGGCCCAGCCACTCCACGGCATGTGGGATCTTCCCAGACCGGGGCACAAACCCGTGTCCCCTGCATCGGCAGGCGGACCCTCAACCACCGTGCCACCAGGGAAGCCCAAGAAGCTTATTCTCAAGGAGCGATCAGGTGATATAAGTAAAAGAAACAAAGTACAAATACTAGGGAGAAAATCTCTACCTGGGCACGCTAAGGAAGGCTTTGTGCATAAGAGGTGGCATTTGAGTTGGACATTTAAGGATGAGTTGAAGTTTGTAAGATGAATAAGTAAAAATCAATTTCAGGCACAAAAAAAGGCAGCAGTTCTATTATATCCATCACTAAATACATAGGATGGGGTAGTAATGGAAGATGAGGCCATAGATAAAAACTATATTAGAAACACACTCTTAAAAAACAAAAAAAGATAGACTAGGACTAGCCCTTTCCGAGTCAGCTTTAGGAATAACCCTATGATGATTTTGAAAATTTCAAGGTGATTATCAAAAAGTATGTTTCCCTTGAAATTCTTCTAACAGAGATAATGGATACAAATACATACAATAGGAATAAAATAGCTACTGATACCAAGTTTATTAAAGCTACTAACCAATTCAACCAATCTACACATAAAAAGGACCAGTATCCAATTTCTCTTATTTCAATGAGAATAAACAAAATGGACACCAGAAGTGAGGTAAGAAAGTCCCACAGAATAGAGAAATGGTATAGTAGAAGAGCAAAGGAAGAGCAAAACTTAATATAAATTTCTTAACTTTGGTTTGACCTTAAACTTCAAATAATCAGGGGAGAAGAGGCGTACAGAGTCCTGGGGCGCATAATTTATGAAGGAAAGGGTCAGTACAACAAAGTGCTTTATAGCAGATTTCCACTTCACCTTAAAACAAATCTGATGGCAATACTAATCACTAGCACAGTATCAGTATAATTAGGAGAGTAAGTCACGATTTTGTTAACAAATGCTTTACTCAGCTAAGGTGTTTTTGTTTAAAGACAGAAAAGCATACAGACTGAGCAAAGTAAATGGAATTAAATCAAATGCTACAATAATTTCACAGCTGTTGAGAAGCAGGGATAGATCAAGTTCCATCTGAGGCCTTGTGGCTCTTGATGAAGATGCCGCCTTCAAGAACAGGTTGCACCTGTGTCTCTCCCACCCCCCCACTCCCCCCACACCCCACCCCCCCCACCCCGCCGCCGCCAGCTCTCCATTCCAGCCACAACCCAGAGCCCCACAATTCTGTCTCCAGCTTCAAGCCCAATGTCTGGCACAGAAGGGCCACAACAGGTATCAGTCACAAACAGAACAGAAGGGGAAACAATGATATTATCAAATCAAAGAGCTTGCTTATATTTCAATTCATGAAATGCCACATGTACCTCCCCTTTAAACTGTAAGACCTACCAGATTCGTCAAATATTTCATGACTTAAGCTTCATCCAAAATGAACAGAGTATGTTGCCCATACCTTGATATGGTCTTAAGATTGGTTACCAGGGAAATAAAAGAAAGAAATCAAGCGAAGGAAAGTAATTCCTTATTAGGGGAAAAAGGTGTGAGACCATAGATAAACACCTGACACTGACATAATCTGATAATCAAGAGAGGCCACAACAGTGAGAGGACCCCGTACTGCAAAAAAAAAAAAAAGACACAGGCTTGCTGAATGGATACAAAAACAGGACCCATACATATGCTGTCTACAAGAGACCCACTTCAGACACATACAGACTGAAAGTGAGGGGATAGAAAAAGATATTCCATACAAATGGAAATCAAAAGAAAGCTGGAGAAGCAATACTCATATCGGATAAAATAGACATTAAAATAAAGAATGTTATAAGAGACAAGGAAGGACACTACATAATGATCAAGGAATCAACCCAAGAAGAAGATATAACAATTATAAATATATATGCACCCGACACAGGAGCACCTCAATACATAAGGCAACTGCTAAGAGCTATAAAAGAGGAAATCAACAGTAACACAACAATAGTGGGGGCTTTAAAACCTCACTTACACCAATGGACAGATCATCCAAACAGAAAATTAATAAGGACACACAAGCTTTAAACGACACAATAGACCAGACAGATTTAATTGATATTTATAGGACATTCCATCTAAAAACAGCAGATTACACTTTACTCTCAAGTGCGCACAGAACATTCTCCAGGATAGATCACATCATGGGTCACAAATCAAGCCTCAGTAAATTTAAGAAAACTGAAATCATAATCAAGCATCTTTTCTGACAACGCTAAGAGATTAGAAATGAATTACAGGGAAAAAAACATAAAAAACACCAACACATGGAGGCTAAACATTACGTTACGAAATAACCAAGAGATCACTGAAGAAATCAAAGAGGAAATCAAAAAATACCTAGAGACAAATGACAATGAAAACATGATGATCCAAAACCTATGGGATGGGGCTTCCCTGTTGGTGCAGTGGTTGAGTCCGCCTGCCGATGCAGGGGACACGGGTTTGTGCCCCGGTCCGGGAAGATCCCACATGCCGCGGAGTGGCTGGGCCCGTGAGCCATGGCCACTGAGCCTGCGCGTCCGGAGCCTGTGCTCCACAACGGGAGAGGCCACAACAGTGAGAGGCCCGCGTACCGCAAAACAAAGAAACAAAAAAACAAAAACAAAACCTATGGGATGCAGCAAAAGCAGTTCTAAGAGGGAAGGTTATAGCTATACAAGCCTACCTCAAGAAACAAGAAACATCTCAAATAAACAATCTAACCTTACACCTAAAGGAACTAGAGAAAGAAGAACAAACAAAACCCAAAGTTAGCAGAAGGAAAGAAATCATAAAGATCAGAGCAGAAATAAATGAAATAGAAACAAAGAAAACAATAGCAAAGATCAATAAAACTAAAAGCTGGTTCCTTGAGAAGATAAACAAAATTGATAAACCATTAGCCAGACTCATCAAGAAAAAGAGGGACAGGACTCAAATCAATAAAATTAGAAATGAAAAAGGAGAAGTTACAACAGACACCATAGAAATACAAAGCATCCTAAAAGAATACTACAAGCAACTCTATGCCAATAAAATGGACAACCTGGAAGAAATGGACAAATTCTTAGAAAGGTATAAACTTCCAAGACTGAACCAGGAAGAAACAGAAAATATGAACAGACCAATCACAAGTAATGAAATTGAAACTGTGGTTAAAAGTCTTCCAACAAACAAAAGTCCAGGACCACATGGCTTCACGGGTGAATTCTATCAAACACTTAGAGAACAGTTAACATCCATTCTTCTCAAACTCCTCCAAAAATTGCAGAGGAAGGAACACTCCCAAACTCATTCTATGAGGCCACCATCACCCTGATACCAAAACCAGACAAAGATACTACAAAAAAAGAAAATTACAGACCAATATCACTGATGAATAGAGATGCAAAAATCCTCAACAAAATACTAGCAAACAGAATCCAACAACACATTAACAGGATCATACACCATGATCAAGTGGGATTTATCCCAGTGATTCAAGGATTCTTCAATATACACAAATCAATCAATGTGATACCCCGTAGTAACAAACTGAAGAATAAAAACCATATGATCATCTCAATAGAGGCAGAAAAACCTTTTGACAAATTCAACACAGATTTATGATAAAAACTCTCCAGAAAGTGGGCATAGAGGGAACCTGCCTCAACATAATAAAGGCCATATATGACAACCCACAGCAAACATCATTCTCTTAGGTGAAAAACAGAAAGCATTTCCTCTAAGATCAGGAACAAGACAAGGATGTCCACTCTCACCACTATTATTCAACATAGTTTTGGAAGTTTTAGCCACAGCAATAAGAGAAGAAAAAGAAATAAAAGGAATACAAATTGGAAAAGAAGTAAAACTGTCACTGTTTGCAGATGACATGATACTATACATAGAGAATCCTAAAGATGCCACCAGAAAACTACTAGAGCTAATCAATGAATTTGGTAAAGTTGCAGGATGCGAAATTAATGCACAGAATCTCTTACACTAAGGATGAAAAATCTGAAAGAGCAATTAAGGAAACACTCCCATTTACTATTGCAAAAAAAAGAATACAATACCTAGGAATAAACCTACCTAGGGAGACAAAAGACCTGTATGTAGAAAACTATAAGACACTAACGAAAGAAATTAAAGATGATACCAACAGAGGGAGAGATATACCATGTTCTTGGATTGGAAGAATCAATATTGTGAAAATGACTATACTACCCAAAGCAATCTACAGACTCAATGCAATCCTTATCAAATTACCAATGGCATCTTTTATGGAACTAGAACAAAACATTTCACAATTTGTATGGAAACACAAAAGACCCCGAATAGCCATAGCAGTCTTGAGGAAAAGAAATAGAGCTGGAAGAATCAGGATCCCTGACTTCAGACTATATTACAAAGCTACAGTAATCAAGATAATATGGTACTGGCAGAAAAACAGAAATATAGATCAATGGAATAAGATAAAAAGCCCAGAGATAAACCCTCGCACCTATGATCAACAACAAAGGAGGCGAGGATATACAATGGAGAAAAGACAGTCTCTTCAATAAGTGGTGATGGGAAAACTGGACAGCTACATGTAAAAGAATGAAATGAGAACACTCCCTAACATCATACACAAAAATAAACTCAAAATGGATTCGAAACCTAAATGTAAGACCAGACACTATACAACTCTTAGAGGAAAACAAAAGAAGAATACTCTTTGACATAAATCACGGCAAGATCTTTTTTGATCCACCTCCTAGAGTAATGGAAATAAAAACAAAAATAAACAAATGGGACCTAATGAAACTTAAAAGCTTTTGCACAGTAAAGGAAACCATAAACAAGACGAAAAGACAACCCTCAGAATGGGAGAAAATATTTGCACACGAATCATCTGACAAAGGATTAATCTCCAAAATATATAAACAGCTCTTGCAGCTCGATATTAAAAAAACAAACAACCTAATCCAAAAATTGACAGAAGGCCTAAAGAGACATTTCTCCAAAGAAGACATACAGATGGCCAAGAAGCACATGAAAGCTGCTCAACATCACAAATTATTAGAGAAATGCAAATCAGAACTACAATGAGGTAACACCTCACACCAGTTAGAATGGGCATCGTCAGAAAATCTACAAACAACAAATGCTGGAGAGGGTGTGGAGAAAAAGGAACCCTCTTACACTGTTGGTGGGAATTAAATTGATACAGCCACTATGGAGAACAGTATGGAGGTTCCTTAGAAAACTAAAAATAGAATTACCATATGACACAGCCCTCCCACTACTGGGCATATACCCAGAGAAAACCATAATTCAAAAAGACACATGCACCCCAATGTTCACTGCAGCATTATTTACAATAGCCAAGACATGGAAGCAACCTAAATGCCCATCAACAGGTGAATGGATAAAGAAGATGTGGTACATATAAACAATGGAATATTACTCAGCCATAAAAAGGAATGAAATTGGGTCATTTGTAGAGACATGGATGCATCTAGAGACTGTCATACAGAGTGAAGTAAGTCAGAAAGAGAAAAACAAATATCGTATATTAACACATATATGTGGAACCTAGAAAAATGGTACAGATGAACCGGTTTGTGGGGCAGAAGTTGAGACGCAGATGTAGAGAACAAAAGTATGGACACCAAGAGGGGAAAGCAGAGGGTGTGAGGGTGGTGGTGTGATGTACTGGGAGATTGGGATTGACACATATACACTGATGTGTATAAAATGGATGACTAATAAGAACCTGCTGTATAAAAAAATAAAATTAAATTTAAAAAATTAATTAATTGATTAAAAAAGACAACCAATTTCAGAAATGCAGTTTTGGAGGTTTGGGTTAAGATTCCTTATGATGGATATTCCATGCTGTATTTTATCACACCCTTTCTGCTGGATATTTAGGTTATTTCCAGTTTTCTCCCATCATTAATAATGTTGAGTTTCTTGCTTGTAAACCTTTGGTTATGTCTTTGGTTGCTTCCCCCCACCCTCCACTCAGGATGAATTCCTAGAAGTGGAATTACACAATTTAAAGAAATACGCTTTCTTTTATGACTCACTGCATATTGCTAAAAAGGGTGTACACTTCAGTCTTTTATAGACAGTTCATGACTGTGCCCTTTCTTCCCGCCCCACAAAAAAAAGAGGTTAAGAAATCTGAGGCCAATAGTCACAAAGGCCAATAATCTCTGATCGCTACAGAAAGTTAGTGAGATACTAACTATATTTCTGTCGTTTTATCTATACTCACTAACTGTACTTCTGTTGTTTTATCCATCTACCTACCTACCAAATGCTTACTTTATGTCCCCAGATTAAACCCAGAGTACAAAACGCTAGACATGTAGGGCTATTATTCCAAGGCTTGTGACCAAGAAAATCATTAAAACTTCACGATGCACTAAAGGGAAAACACACTCAAAAACTTTTATAATCTTAATCTCCCTTGACTCCCTCCTTTAGTCATTTTAAGTAGACTTTATAACATGCCACTTAAACATTGCAGGAAGAAATTAAAACCTTCAGAGTAGTCTTTCCCCTGAAACGAATCTCAGGAAATACCCACTCAACAGAAGCCCTTGGCCTCTAGGTTAAAGGTAAAATATAGATTTTATATAAAAGACTTACATTGTGTAGCAGCCTTCAAATTTTTCTGCGTTTTAGTCTAGCAGTCCAGCTTCCACCCCTTAATTTCTGCTCTTGCCAAATCTTCACATCCACAGAAATTACAGAAAATGTTGTACATATGAGCTCAACAGCAACAGCATGGCAGCCCCCAGCCATGACTTACTTGCTGAAATGAAATCCCAAACCACAATGCTGACTTCCCTCCCAAACCCACGAGCTGCTTTTTTCTGGGGCTCTCTCTGTTGTGAAAAGCAACAACTCAAGCTCAGAGTTTCCCTGTTTCATTGCCTTTACTTGGAAGAGCAGCAACACAAACATAAACCCACAGCCTCTGTTATGAGACTCACAAAAAACCTATTCCTTAGTCTTTGTTAACAGTTCTGATTTTTAAAATGGTTCATGGCTCCAAAATGCCAAGAATTATCCTAGAGGCATATATGAAAGAATTTAACATTTCAATAACCTAAAGAAAAGTTATTTTGGAAATGAGAATTATCTAAACATTTCAGTACACAGAACACTTTAGATACCTTTACTTCTCTTCATGTATATTGATACATACTAACCAAGTGTTCATATTTTTATGCAAATCAAATGATTAGCGGGTGAATGTCAGGCCTGAGACTTTTTCAGATCAAATTCACTGCAGAAAAACTAATGAGATGAAGAACTTCAATCAGCTCAAAAATCTACATCATTTCACACTACGTGCAAAATAGGACCATTAACTCCCCAAAATATAAGCCTTAAGATGTGGTTTTCATTATCCAAGGTTTCCAACAGTTCCTATCAATGAATATTTTGTCTATTTCTAATGTTTGCAATAAAACACAGTTGCTCACACACTCTCCTAAAATGATCATAAAACCTGATGTAATAAGTTCAGGTAGAAAAGATGCGCCTAAGCAGTTTGCTCTGGTATTTAACAGCAATATCAACCATATTAAATTCTTTTATTCCTTGTAATTACTAAGCAATTATGCACCAGACACAGCACTAGGCAACAGAGATAAAGTGACAAAAAAGACCTTTTGGACTATGGTACCCAAATAACTACCTAATTACAAGTAAATGAGTAGTAAGTGCTATGAAAGATAATACTTAAGTAATTGCCTGTGAGGGCAATGTTAGTACAACTATAAGGTCAAAGTTTACATTACCTAACTTAAAGATGGCTAAGTTTAGAACACCAAGAGTTTTCATCGTGATCCTACTGGATAAGAAAAATTCTTTTCACAAAATCATGTATAATGATTTATTCCCTCTAGTATCACAAGTACCTTTGTCCAGATGTGAGCTTATTAACATAATACATTTGCACTCTAAGACACACAACCTTAATGATGAGAATAACTAAAGAATTCTGGGCTGATGAGACAGTATCAGGAATATGCTTCAGTATATCACAAACCAAGTTCTTCTGCCTATCATTTGACCCAAAACTTACATTGATAACACAGCAGAAGGATCCCTTTGAAAAAACATCTCAAGATTTCATTAAAGAAGAGCAGAGGTTTAAAACAGCAAATGCTATTTAACATCACTTTCTTGAGTTCATTTCATAAAAATCAAAGAATAATATAAAAGAGTTAATAAAACCTATTTTTTTTTGGTTTTTTTTTTTTTTTGCGGTACGTGGGCCTCTCACTGTTGGGGTCTCTCCCATTGTGGAGCACAGGCTCTGGACGCGCAGGCTCAGCGGCCATGGCTCACGGGCCCAGCCGCTCCGCAGCATGTTGGATCCTCCCGGACCGGGGCATGAACCCATGTCCCCTGCATCGGCAGGCGGACTCTCAACCACTGCGCCACCAGGGAAGCCCAATAGAACCTATTTTTGACGTGAAACCTCACAGGAGTTTAATTTTGTGAAACTATTCCATTTTTAACTATATTTTTCAGAATCCCTAGAGATTCTAATATATTGGCAACATGTCTTCTGTTTTAATGTTGCAAATCCAGTCACCCTGCAGATACCTAATTAACGAATGCCAGAATGAGGGAGGCTTGTGGATGCTTTTTGCTGTCACTGGTGCCAAAAATATTTACACTTGAACAAATACTTGTTGAGCACTCAGGATAAACATACGCAGCTATGATCTGCAATAGAGTGATGCGATGTTGTAACTCCACGCTGTGGAAACCACATGTACGCACAGCTTAACGGAGAAGCAAAAATGGATTCTTCTGCTAATTCAATAATTAAATCACCTTATTTTAAATTCCACCCTTTTTTGGTATTCCAGCTGGGTTCTGGGATATTTAACAGTCACATTAGTCCCAAGTAGAGTAAGAAAGCAAAGAAATATAAATGCTAATTAAGGTTACCTTTGCACCAAAGATGACGAAAACATTTGTCCAAAGGCTGATTCAGAATCACAAGGCAGTATTTCAAATTCCCTATGGGGAAAAAAAGCAAAATAAACAAGTGAACCAAGTCTTTCCTTCCCCTCATATGAGTCTGGAATCATACTCTCTGAGACCAGATTTGCAGTCTACACAGAGCTAAATTTTAATCACAGCTAATTTCTTACACCTGAATTTTAAAAGATACCATAGGTTATTTGGATCTACTTTATTCAATATGTCCATCACATTACTATATTGCTGAGGAATTTATCATAAAAATAGCTCATCATAAAGACAATTGGGTACGCTTCTTTTTGTACAGGGCATGCAGCAAAAACGCCCTTGATATGAATCCTTATCCTTTTGATATATGTAACACTTTGATTCAAGTACCCTTCTACCTGGCTGGTCTGCTATCATCTTGACGTTGTTTGCCAAGTAGTGTGGGTCTAATGGGTGTGTACTTTCACATGCATTTTCATCCTCATTCATATTCTCTCCTTCACTTTCATTCTCTCCCTCCACCCCGAGTTATCTTGAACTCTCCAATGTAAAACTTTGTTTCCACAAAATCCTACTAGTTCTTTTCATGACTCTTTTATTCCAAGTTTTTAGATGACACTCAAAAGACTAAGATGGAAAAAAGTTACCTCTCCAACAATCATTTCAAGCCTTTTATAATGTACTGTAAATAGTGCAAAGCAGAATGCGATCAGGCTGTTGAAAATCTGTCATTCAGCTCAGTCCAAGTACTCCATTCATTTATGGAAAGAAATGTTTGTTTGGTGATAAGAAAAATTAACTTTTTTTTAAAGCAATCTCAGTGTTAGAAATGGAACAAGATAAGGAAATGAAAAGGGGGTGGCATCACCCACAGCAAACGTTATTAAGTGCCGATTATATACCAGGCACTAGGAGTGCAAAGAAGAATAGATTACAGGGTATCTGCGAGATAAGACATTTATAATAAAGACGATTTATTCCACAATACAGTACAAAACAAGGATATGAGGAATGCCGGGTAACAGATAAATGAATGTGGCAGAAGTTCAAAGCCTAGAAAGTCAGTAAGGTCTGGTGTCATCCTAGAAATCTTTGTGATATGCAGATTTTTGAACTTGATCTTAAAAAGAAGTAGCTGGACAGAATAAAGCAAAGGGCATTCCAGACAAGGAAAACAACACACAGGAAGCTGCTATCCTTTGCCAGTAGGACTGTTACCATGGAAAGTTTAGGAAGCAACACCCTAATGACGTGCACCTAAGACATGAATACTAACATCCCAGATTTTAGACATGCTGTTTAGGATGACGGAGGAATTTCAATTGAGGCACCACGAAGTATTTAGAGTGATAGAGAAATGAGTAGTAAAGGCAATTTATGTATATCGGGGGATCATCCATACAGAGGTGATAGCTAAAGGTCAAAGCACAGACACAAGCTGAGATACTACAAAGAAAGAGCAGAGAGAGAAAAGAAATAACAAACACAAAATTGTCATGTTTTGCACACTGTTACAGAACAGAAGGACGTCAACAAAAGAAACACAGAAGAAAAAGCCAGAAAGGTAAAAGAACTAAGCAGGTAATTCCAAGAATGTGCCGTCGATAACACAGCATGCCGAGGAGACTTCAGAGAGACTAGACAATGAGAAAAGGCCAACGAGGGTGGGAAAATCTCAAAGAAAAGTCTAAAAATTCACAGAGGCAGCCTCAAGATAGTAAAGAGAACAAGGAGTTAGAAAACTGAGAGATGCCTCTTCTTAAAAAATAAAAACTGAACTGTGAGAAATGGGGGGAAAAGGCAGCAAAGCCCAGAGAAGGTATTTTAAATACAGAAAATATTATATTCGAATTAGGAGGAGGGAAGTAAGAGAGAGAAAGGAAATGATCTATTTATTCATTTAACAGGCTGTTTTTGTTTTGTTTTGTTTTGTTTTTTTGCGGTACGCGGGCCTCTCACTGCTGTGGCCTCTCCCGTTGCGGAGCACAGGCTCCGGACGCGCAGGCTCAGCGGCTACGGCTCACGTGCCCAGCCGCTCCGTGGCACGTGGGATCTTCCCGGACCGGGGCACGAACCTGTGTCCCATGCATCGGCAGGCGGACTCTCAACCAGTGCGCCACCAGGGAAGCCCTAACAGGTATTTATAGAGCACAAAGTAATCTTGTTCAGGAATTAACACTCCCTCCCCCCTCCCCCCTGCCCTATGGCTTACATACTATTGATAAAAACAGGTGTTGAGATTCAGGCGCAGGATGACCTGTCACAGAGACATACCAAATTGAGGTAGAGGCAGAGTACGGTCAATTTATTTATAAGAAAGTAAACAAGAAACAAAATGAAGATACGGAAGTCAAATGGAACATTTAAAACGACTGCTGTAAGAAACGGACTACAGGAACTGACAGTCCACAGGTTTAAAAACAGGAATTCATTTGGGGTTAACTAACAGGCATAGGACATCAGATCTGCCTATAATTCAGGACTTCTCCCACCAATTCTTTTTTTTTTTTTTTTTTTTTTTTAGGGCAGGCCTGCTAGTTTATTCATATTGAATCTAAACCTTAGATCTCTGGCTTAACAATAACACAGGAAACCTTTAAAGACACAGCAAATACTGTGTTAAATCAGAGATGGTTTAAACCAGTCATATAACTTCTAATACTCTGGGTTGGCAACTACAGCATGACAAATTATATACATAAAGATATTTAGGTACTAGGATCTGATGTTCTTTCCTTTTCTAATCTAGACTCATCCGGAAGTAGAAATAGGAATCGGTGTAAACAAGTAAGACGGTGATGACAGCTGGTTTGTGAAGTGGCAAAATCGCTTGTCAAGACGTAAAGGGAAGCAAGGAGGCATCTTCGGGCAGCGTTAGAGTGACGACTGGCAGAGACCAGTGATTGTATCACGATATTCATTCTTTAACAACAGGAACCTGAGGGGTGTTTTGGTTTTTACCAAAATGGTGAAAAACCATCTCTCAGACTCCTTTGCAGCAAAATGTAGTCATAAGACTAAGCTCTGGCCAAGAAAACACACAGAAGAGCTTTATATGTTACTTCTAAGGGGAATCCATAAAGTGGAGGGGGTCTTTCCTTCTGCTTTTCTTCCTCCATCCTGCCATCTGGAGCAAGACTGATGAATGCATGAAAGTCTAGCAGTCACTTGGGATCCCAAGAACAAGGGCAACAGCCTGAAAGAGCCTGGGTCCCTGATGATTCCATGAAGCCTCCATCCCAGCACTTCAATTCCTGGCTCCAGATTTCTTTTATATAAGAAAAAACTAAACTCTTATTTTATTTAAGCCAATAGTATTTGGGGTTTCACTATTCTGTAGAGAGAAACTGAGTTTTAATTAACGCAATGACCATGGTCCAGGCTGGGTTATGGTGAAGATGATCTAAAGAGGAACTGGAGAAGACAAAGAGCAAGCAAGCATCAAAACACAGGAAGACTTTAACTCATTCATTCATTCAACAGGCATAAGAGATTCACAGCCTGGCACACGTAAGTGCTCAATATAATGTTAAAGGAAAGGAGCTAATAATTTGGATAAACCAATGGTCCTTTAATCTTTGGCAAGATCTGCAGTGCTAGAGGAGGCATCTGACAGTATTGTATGTGTATGTAAGTGAACGAGCAAACTACTCTCTGTCACTGATTCTTTGATATGTGAACTCAGTATTTTTGTGGCTCAAAGAACAATCTGATGAAGGGGTAAAGCATTATTATCCAACTTACTGCTCCTCTAAACTCATACTTTCATTAAGGTATTATCTGTGAAAGCACATTTGCAAAGAATGAAGCCATTTGAAAATTTATAGTACATTTATGATTTACTAATGATGCTATCAATAATCAATTTCTGTACATAACATTTATGTTAATCCATTTCTATACATAGAGATATTTAGGTACTAGGATCTGATATTCTTTCCTTTTTTAATCTAGACTACTCTGAAATTATAACTAGGTGAAGTCAGTTTGGCACTCATTTTATATTCAAAACCCTCATGATTACTAATCCTTAGTAGGCTGGGCTTCAGAGAATTCTAATAAGCCCACTTATTTGGCTGTGTGGTTGGTGATATCTGAGTAACTGATTTAACAACTCTGAGCCCACCAAGTATGGAAGATTCTGGGAGATCTAACACATAGCTGAGTATGGTGCCTGACACAAAGTAAATAAATACTCAACAAACACAGTTTTTTGACCCTGGCAAGGACTTTCTTATCTTTCACAACTTAGAGAAAATATTTTACTTTCTTTTTTCCAACCTCTCTCCCTTCCCCCCATTAATCATTCTCACCTAAAAACCATAATATTTAATTGCTTCTGCTAATAATTGTTATATGCTTCTTACTCAACAACAGCGGATACACTTTAGGCATGTAGAAAAAATAATTTACTCATCCCTTTTCTCTTCAAAATTTAACCTAGGTCCTGGCACAAAGAAGTCATGAAATAACTGTTTCTAACATAAACTTTAAAAACCACTCACTGTGCTGTTTCCTGTATCACTAAAACAGGTACCCTACAACTAACCATACACACTTGTACACAAACCTAACCGTCATAATTTTACAGCGTTCCAAATTTCTTCCCAATTAACCTTTTATCAATTTATTTTTTAAATTTTTATTGAAGTATAGTTGATTTACAATGTTGTGTTAGTTTCAGGTGTACAGCAAAGTGCTTCAGATTATGTATCTATCTATCTATATTTCTTTCTGAGATTCTTTTCCATTATAGGTTTTAACAAGTTATAGAATATAGTTCCCTGCTGTATAGTAGGTCCTTATTGGTTACCTGTTGTATACATAGTAGTGTGTGTATGTTCCCAAATTCTTAATTTATCCCTCTCCCACCCAGCTTTCCCCTTTGGTAACCACTGTTTGTTTTCTATGTCTGTGAGTCTATTTCTTCCCAATTAATCTGTAAGACTTTGTGTCTTACAAAATTGCTTCTAATGTCACCATACCCTGTATGAACAGAAACACAATCTTGGAACTTTTTTTTTTTTTACTGTAAAGAACAAACCAGGGCAGGCTCAATATTCATGCCCCTCACTTAATGGAGTATATGGTCCAGTTCTAAACCAGCTACAAACTGAATTCTATTTCGATGGCATTATAAAAGTAACAGACCGAGACCATGAAGGGAAAAAGGGTGAATATCATTATTTCTAACCTCATCATCAAAAAGAAGTCAACATCCAAAGAACTCAAGGCCCAGTGAGATAGTTAAGATTTAAACAGTTCATTGTTGCCAGAAGTTGAGGTGAGGCTAGACTTAGACCTCTCATCATTGAGTCCACTGCCCATCCCACTACACATTAGCTCAAAGGAGGAGAGTTGGTGCCACGCCCATAGTCTTCTACGACTTCAATATTAATACAAGACAATCAAAAAGCTGCCAAAGTACAGCATGTAAAAAGCTGGCAGAAGCCTGGAGAATAACCAAACCATTACCAGGGTTTTATCTCCACCTAGCACATGACGAATCCTGAGGTACTCGCTGAATCAAGTCAAACGCAACTAATCTTCATGCTCTTACAACTAACCTCTGTACCGAGCAATCACATGAGATTCTGAAGCAAAAGAACTCATTTCTCAATATGCATCCAATGTTAGTTTTAGCTCCAAATCCTTTTGCAGGGCAACTTGCAGTGTTTCTCATAAAATGGCTTGTAATTCAAAGTTTTTCAAACATGATGAGAATTTATTCAAAACTTTTATGAACATGCATGATGAATCAACTCTCTACTCACAATTCTCTTACTTTATTTGTAGGTTATGTCTAATGTTATGAAAGCAGATTAGGTAATCTGATGGGTGCCCAGATCCTCTGAACAATCAGTCCTCCATCTTCCAGCCATCTGGCATTTGATGACTTCCCTGCTCATTAACGATTTTGGTAGATACACACATCTACCAAAAGGCAAATGAAGGAAAGGAAACCAAATGGAAACCAATTTTACATTTTGTTCCTCAATGGAGTTCTTAAATCGTTTTAGAAGGTATAACATGACCGCATTTCACCGATTTAAGAATGAACATTTTTGTCATTTTAGCATTTCTAAAATGCAGTTTAGGATGCATTCAAAATGTATTTTAGAATCAGTGGTATCTTCGCACTGTGTCAGAGTTTGTCATTTCCCCCCCCCCTTTTTAATGGCATCTTTAAAAATGGTGCATCTTACAATTCATGGTTGCAATTAAAACCTGTATTTAAGCTACCCTTCCTATTATTTTACACCAACATCATGAATATTTGTGAGTTGTATGAAGTTTATAAATAAATCAGTTGAAGTTTATGGAATTAAGATGCCAGGATACAAGACACTAGGGTATTAACAGAGAATGATCATACAGTTCTCTGCTTTTCTAACAGAAACGAATGTTTATATTTAAAAGCCATTATTTCCCTGTGATGCCATGAAAGAGTTGATGATATTAAGATGGCTCTTCATGTTTTGTGGCCAATGAGGAAAATAAGTCCCCAAACAGTGCAAAGAACAACAGATTAAACAAACCAAACCCGATGTGCTAAAACAGTGAAATCCCACAGGAGGGGAAACAAAAATCCCCCAGGGGGACTGAGGTGTCACAGAAGATGCACTCCAGCTGTCATGAAGGTGAGTATGAATGCCCTGGGCAGAAGAGGTAGGGCGTTCCAGGCAGAGAAAATACCAAATGCCAAAAGGGGTCAAACACACAAAAAGTAGCCAACGCTGTGAATGGGGAAAAGAGGTGTTAAACAAGGAGGTCATGAGACTGGGATGGCTCTAATGCCTTCTTAGCCTGTGTAAGCAAATGCAAACCTAAGCCAGAGTCAACTATAAATATACCATCACCCGAGAAAATGAAATTTAAGAACAGCCAATCACTAACTACTAATCAGGGGCTGCCTGATGCAAATAAATGTCTGCTCAAATAAACTCTTGCCAATTTTCATGTGCCTCCGTTTATCTTTTAACAGGGATAATGGCAGGAGAAAAACCTAGAGAGAGAGAAGTGGCAGCCCCAAAGTAAAATAAAGTTTAGGCCATTTTAAGTTATAATGATCACCATTTTCCCTTCCCCGATAATTTCAGCTGGAGATTCTGAAGACTCAAATAATTGTTGTTGGGTGTTTTTTTAATGATACGGCTATTATTGGCGTTATTGCTTGGAGCGATGTCAAGGGGTTCCAGATAGCTGTAAGACTGTGAATGTCTTCTACAGACTTGACACACTGAAGTTAAAATGAAATAGTTCTTAACATTATTTTTGTTAATCAACTCATGATCCTAAAATTACAGACCTCTCTAACAAGCTAAAAGGAACTTGTGAATAAGATTATGAATGAAATCTAAAGAAGACAGATACAATCTGCTCCCAAGTACAAAAGCCAAAGAATTTTTCCATTAGCATCTGAATAGTAAGTGCCGGCACAGCAAGCTGTCATCTGAAACTCTCGGCAGTTCCTTCCTTTGAGCCCTGGTGAAGCAGGAGCCATTGTAGGGATGTGTGAGGAGGTAATTAGAACTCTCCTTTCCCCAAGTACTGTCAGCCCAAAGAGAATAATAAGGTGCCATGATTATTTTATCATACGGCAAGCTCTACTGTTAAACTGTGTTATACAGTAACTTCTTATACAATGAGGTAACAGTTGCCGAATGCTTATTATGTACCAAGTACTTAGATCCTCCCCCATTAGGAAAAAAGCTCAAAGAGGACACTCAGTTTTGTCTTATTCACTGTTGGTGCCTGGCACAGAGCAGATGCTCCATACATGGTCACTGAATACAAGGATAAAAAAACACACAAGTTACAAATCAAAGTATCGTATATGCACTATTTCATTTAACCCCTATGCAGGGGAATATAGTCTGCCATCCCAACATAGGTCTCTTTGGCATACGAATTATTTTAAGCTGGTCATTTTCTCAGGAACAGCACACAGGGAAAAACCTCTGAAAACCAAGTAGTTCTTAACCCTTCAGAAGAAACATTGACATTTATAAGGAAAAATCTCCATTTGTAAGGGTGTCTTCCTGGAGGCACCAGGAAGAGGAAAAAATCCAACTGACGGAAATGGAGATGGCAATGACCTAAATCTACAATAACAACATTCCCTGTGTTTACTGTGCTTTTCCTAATAACCTCTCATAACCTACTCTCCACTCTCAACAATTTTTCTTTTGTCTTTAGTTGAGGATGGTATTTGAGATGAGAGTTTCAGCCATTTTCGTGAGTTTTCCTAGATCTCTCCCGTGTACACGTTATTAAACTTGTTTGATTTTTCTTCTCTATTAAACTTTTGTTAATCTGTCTCATGTCAATTTAATTCTTAGACCAGCCAGAAGAACCTAGAAGGATAGAGGGAAATTTCTTCCTCCCAGACAGCTACAAATTATGGCCAAAAAATCCTATATTACTTTTTCCATTTTGCTAAAGGGAAAACTAAGGCTTGAGAAGCAAAGAGACTGACTAAATGGCAGAACAAAGCCAGACTCTCACACCCAAGCCTCTGGGCTTAACCTCTAGGCTGCCCCTTCCATACCTTTGTAGATTTCCTGCCTTGTACTATACTTCTTGCAAAACCCAAGAAGTTTGAGATCAGGAGTTTGATTTAGAAAAAACTCAGAAAAGGCTAAGTGGGAGACTCTCAGTAACCTATCAACAGCCACGGAGTTTCCAGCAGAATCACAGGCTGCCTCATGAACCTTCGAAGCAGAAAACAGATGGGACAATTAAAGGAATCTCAAGGAAAAAGGGCAATTTTGGTGGAGACTTCGGCATTTAAAAGTCCTGTTGTCTCAGGGTCTTAAATTTTCCTGATTACCAATATAAGCAAAGCTTCTTCTTTATGTTTGTACTTTTCCTTCTATCAACCTTTTAAAATTGTTTCCCAAATTATATAAAATGAGTATACTATTTTGATTTTTTAAGTAATACTTCATCTAATCTAAGCCAGACTTTATCATAATGACCCGAAGAATGATACACCTAGGTCATGAATGGCCACCTGGCTGACAGTGATTGTGAGTGTTATCCCAATTTAAGAGAGGTTATATAATGTGACAGAAAAGTAAGTCTCTAAAAACCTATGGAAAAAGAGAGAAAAGCTAGAGGGCGTGCAAGAGGGAAAGCTTCTCAAGAACAGAGGGTCTTAAGCTTCTTTCAAAGAGCCTTAGACAAGATGGAGCGCAAAGTACCAGCTCAATAAATATCAACCAAAAATACACAGAATAACTATCAGTTTGCTTCGAAATTCTGTGTATGTAGATGGCTTCCTTTTTTTAAAAAAAGTAATCTAAAATAGTATCTAAAACAAAATTTTCAACAAAAAGAGATGTTTTAAACCATTTAAAAAAAATAAAGTACTGGGACTTCCCTGGTGGTGCAAGTGGTTAAGAAGCCACCTGCCAGTGCAGGGGACACGAGTTCAAGCCCTGGTCCGGGAAGATCCCACATGCCGTGGAGCAACTAAGCCTGTGCACCACAACTACTGAGCCTGCGCTCTACAGCCCGCGAGCCACAACTACTGAAGTCTGCGTGCCACAACTACTGAAGGTCGCAAGCTCTAGAGCCCGTGCTCTGCAACAGGAGAAGCCACCGCAATGAGAAGTCCGTGTACCTCAGCGAGGAGTGGCCCCCGCTCGCTGCAACTGGAGAAAGCCTGCACGCAGCAGCAAAGACCCAACGCAGCCAAAAATTAAATAAATAAATATTAAATTACTTTAAAAAAATAAAGTACCAAATAAACTGGAAAAATGGGTCATTCCTAAACCCCTGGGTATAATATTTCATGAGAGACTGCATATTTAAATTTTTTTAATAAAGAAAATGCAAAGAATGCATGGGAAATACAAGTTACTTCACACATAGATATGACTTAGTGCATAGGGGCCCAACAAATGCAGAAAGATTTCCATGAAGACAAAAAATAATTTTACTTTCAGACTACTTGAGTAGACACTCACCGTAGGTAACAGTAGTTACTATGGTTACCGTGGATTTTCATATTATAGTTAATTTATATACTATTCTATACTACTACATGGCCAATTAATCTCAAGGCACATTGTATCTGAAATCAGCAATGAACAGAATACATCAGCTAATATAAAGCTCAAGATCAACCTTGATTTTCTTCAAATACAAAAGAACTACTATGTATGTTTATATATGTTATATACATGTTTATATATGTGTGTGTATATATACATATATACATATATGTATGTATATATACACACATATGTGTATATATATATGTTGCTTTGAACCAAAACAGACCTACAAGAACTTGAAGTTATCCAAACAAGCAAGAAAATAAAAACGGTCTCCAGATGCAAATGCACACCACCTGAGACAAAGATTCTCTCGTTGACCAAACTCTACGCAGGCTATCCTGAACTCTTTTTCAACTACGGCTAACTCTTTGTCTATCTCGGCATTGTCCAATTTTAGCATAAGTCCTGCTAAGTACCCTTCGTCCGCCCACTGCCACCTGCCCTGCGCAATACCTGATGGGGTTCCTCTTCCTCCACCATCCCCCTGGTAATGTCTGGTCACCCTGGCCTGCCTTCTCCAAGAATCCCGTCAGGTTGGCTTGGCCAGAATCCCCCCTTCATCCCCTGATGTTTCCTCTTAAGAATTCTCCATCCACTGACCCTGCTCCCTGGCCGTAAATTCCCACTTGCCCATTGAGTTCAATCTCTCTCCCACTGCAGGACCCCACTGAAGTTGTCCTACACCTACTACCACGATCCCTCCCCCCTTGAATCAAGCCTTCCTTACTGTGCTTTAACAAGTGTTACTGAATGATTATTTTTAATACCTGGACTTTTTTTTTCTTTAACACCTATTAGTTAAGAGGGAGAAAGTGAAAATAAAACACTTTTATAGTGGGCATGGTTATACGTGCAAGGACTTCCTCCTTTTTCTGTACAATTTTTATAGAGAGAGAGGCAAAAAGAGTAGTAAACAATGAATCAAGCACGAGAAAACACAAGTTTGTGGTCAGAAATTTTAATGAGGTAATTATGACTGAAAAATTGAAGAATAGCTATAAAAGATCTTGATAAAGCTACATATAACAGAAGCTCAAATAAGTCTGAAAAATTGGGGGTAATATCTATGGCAGAGAGAGTAAGATGCAGTAATTAGGCTTAATGGCAAAACAGACATATTGATTATGGAACAGAAAGAAAAACTGTGTGTAGGCTCATCCCCAGGTTAAATATATTATTTCTTCTGGGGCAGACCAGGGAAAGAAAGGCAGACCAAGGAGAGATGGAGGGAAACATAGGAGTTGATAAATCTGTATATTAGGAACCATGAAGCAACATAAAAGAAATCACAGACCTAATCTTTATCTCTGACTACCAAATGGGAAAGTCTCACTGAGACAAAAGAACTGAGTCTAACCCCAAAATGTAATAGAGTGACCTATTACAACCCTCCTACACTTTCTCATTAATTCTCCTTTGTAGAGCAAGGTGAAGTAGCCACAGATAAAATATTGGACTTGGGTTCCATTTCTGCCATAATTAATGAACCTGGGCTCCATAAAGTCTGGAAGACACCTTTATCTGCAGCTCTCAACAAATAATAAACGCCTTTCATGTATCTGTAAGCTTCCTAAAAATCAGTTTCTGGGCCTCAGTTTTCTCATCTACCTATTTATACAACACGTCTTTTACTGTGCTTGGCATTTTTATGAGCTTGGTACAAAGGCACCTGAGATAGAAACCTTGTACCTGCCTTCAGACATCTCAAAGTCTAGCAGGAGACAGATGATCAACATAAGGTTGTGTGAGAGAAATAAGTAAAATAAAAAGGTAAGAACAAACCTAATAAGACTGGCATGTGTGGCCTCAGGGCCAAATCTATCCTAAAATTAAAATTTTTCACCAAAATTAGTCTTAATCTAAAGAGTTAAATAACATCCATCCATTTCTCAACGTATCACTACCACCAACTGTCTTGAATTTAAAATTATATCTCAATAAAATTATAAAATTGATTCATTTAAATTTAAAACTATTTATTTGAAAGAAGTAGAGAAGAGAGTAAATTCTTACACCCTTGAGCCCCACTCAGGGCTCAGATTTAATAGGGACCATCTCAAAAAAACTCCACCCCTGGCAATAAAAATTCACCTGTCTGCTACAATGTATCCATTTCCAGTCATGAGGCCTGCCTTTGAGAAGATGTCCTTTAAGGAAGAATCTGTATGGATAAAATACCCCATATAA
This sequence comes from Phocoena phocoena, assembly GCF_963924675.1. Lineage (NCBI taxonomy): Eukaryota > Metazoa > Chordata > Mammalia > Artiodactyla > Phocoenidae > Phocoena > Phocoena phocoena. The sequence continues at coordinate 95,491,170 of NC_089227.1, forward strand.
CCACAAAGGAAATCTACACCAGCCTAAACCAACCCAGGAAGTCTTTCTTTACTAAATGTATCTTTTTAAAAGTTCAAAGATACTTAAGGATAAGAATATTAAAGAAAAAAAATCAATGAATTACAGAACAACCACCTCAAGATGATACGCAGGGATGAAAATGAGAGCTTCTCTAATAGATACACCCTCAGAGATTTGAGGATATTATGAGGATAACCAAAGCAAGGAAGGGAGGGAGGAAAAAAGTAATGAGGAAAGAGAGAGGAGACAGACAAGTTAAACAAATTCAATACAACCAATAAACAACAAAATAGTCTTTGAAAATGTCATTATAGATATAAAAGATTTATTAAGGAAACCTCCTAAAGTAAAAGGCAAAATGACAAAGAAGTAGGAAATACGACCAAAGAAGACATACAGATGGCCAAGAGGCACACGAAAAGCTGCTCAACATCACTAATTATTAGAAAAATGCAAATCAAAACTACAAGGAGGTATCACCTCACACTAGAGGTTAGAATGGGCGTCATCAGAAAATCTACAGACAACAAATGCTGGAGAGGGTGTGGAGAAAAGGGAACCCTCTGGCACTGTTGTGGGAATGTAAGTTGATACAGCCACTATGGAGAACAGTATGGAGGTTCCTTAAAAAACTAAAAACAGAACTACCATATGACCCAGCAATCCCACTACTGGGCATATACTCAGAGAAAACCATAATTCAAAAAGACACATGCACCCCAATGTTCACTGCAGCACTATTTACAATAGCCAGGTCATGGAAGCAACATAAATGCCCATCAACAGATGAATGGATAAAGAAGATGTGGTACATATATACAATGGAATATTACTCAGCCATAGAAAGGAATGAAATTGGGTCATTTGTAGAGATGTGGATGGATCTAGAGACTGTCACACAGAGTGAACTAAGTCAGAAACAGAAAAACAAATATATATTAACGCATATATGTGGAATCTAGAAAAATGGTACAGATGAACCGGTTTGCAAGGCAGAAACAGAAACGTAGAGGTAGAGAACAAACGTATGGACACCAAGGGGGGAAGAAGGGGTGGGATGAATTGGGAAATTGGATTGACATATATACACTGATATGTATAAAATAGATAACTAATAAAAAAAAAAGAAGTAGGAATACGAGAGAAAAGAGGCATAAGGAAATATATTAACAATTAATGTAATAAAATTAAGAGAAAATACAACTCAAGATTTCTCCTCTTTGGGGAAGGTATTATTTTAAAAAATAAACTCCTTAAGTAGAAATGAAGATGTAGTTTTTTTTTTTTTCCTGAGAATCTGGTAACACGTTTCTAATATCTTTTTTGAAAGCAAATATATACTCAATTATCTAAGTTATTTTGTTCACAGTCAGCCAACTGTGAGGCTTGATTTGCTTTTACATTCCACTCACCTCTTTGTCCAAAATTCATTAAGCAGTTGGCATTTGATATTGAACACCTATAGTGCTCATTATTATTTTTGGTAAAGATATTAGAACCAAGAGAATTTAATTTTGTTCTTTGAAGACAGATTTACAATGTGAATCCATAAAATATCTGTAAACTCAAGAATCTAGGGCCAGTTTCTTTCACTAGTTCTTATAAAAAGATCGTTTTCTTTTGTTTGTTAAGTAAACATTTTGTTTGCTGTGCGTTTTGTGGGACCAGACTTGCAAAAATCTGGAATTTTTAAGAGCATGATATTTAAACATATCCTGTAAATATATACTCAAGATCTTCCAAGAACAATGTAAGGTTTGAAATGTAGTCAATTTCTTAGCATGATTATACCGAATTCTATGACAAGTTCCAATCTCTATAATAATAGTGTGTGTGTTTTCCTTTCCTTTGGACATGAATAATCAACAATAGATCTAAGAGTTGCAAAGGCTCTTGGAAGTAACCTAGAACTGTTTCCAATTCATCAAAATCCTAAGGACTTTTTCCAATTTCATTTTTTGGGTAGGTAGTTAATGCACTAGGAATTAATATTAAGAGATACAATAGGATATACAGTGAAACAGTCATTCTTTCCAGTCCCCTACCAACCAGTTCCCCTCTCTGGGGTGAATAATTTTACTCATTTCTTAGAACTCCTTTTGAATATTAAAAATGTATATTTTTACTATCTTTTCACTGGGAGTAGTCATATAACAAAAAAATGCCAAGCACTGAGACATTTAAATGACTTTATCTCAAGGGCATGCATGTACAACCATTCAGTTTACAGGCAACGTTTGGTATTCAAGTGGATTTGTCACCTCTTGCAATAATTGTGGCATGCCCCAGAATCACTAGCACAATGCAAAATTTCTAGAAGATGATCACACTTTGGCTTGAAGAAAATATAAAGATCTCACTAAATATGTAGTTGTTTTAATTAGTAGAGGGGGAATAAAATACTTTACACTAAGAACAACTACCCAGCTCTAACTTCCATTCACAGTGTCTACATGGTTGTGGCCTCCAGAGGTTACCGAGTCACTGATTTCTAAGGAACACTGTGGATGGTGTTCCTTAAAAAATGCTATATACAGTATACAAAATGGACAAACAAATTGAGGAAGTGAAGTAAGGTATTCTTTACAAATACATACACTTATTACTCTCTTCCTCTTCATGAATAATTCAGATGAGCCAGATCCTGGCAAGTGTGCACATGTGAGTATCTTTTCGGGGGCAAAGGGTGTTGCGGCATCAGAGCCAAAGGTGAAGAGGGCCACCCACCATGGGATGTCAGAGCTCAAGTGAGACGGGGGGGATAATGGAGCAGTTGTGAGGATTAAATAACATGCAATACTCAGCACGTGTCTCTCAGAGTATGAAGATCCATGGCTGGAGGGAGTCTTACCTGTTTTATTTGTTGCTGTAGCCTCAGGGCCTAGAAAGTGACTGCCATATAATAAACGTTCAATCCTATTTGCAAATGAATAAATATAAAGCCTCTACTGAATATTGTAGAATTGCACTGAGAGATGTTGAAAGGAGTTAGCGAAGACCAAGTAGGCACAGTGAGTGAAAAAGAAGCCAGAAGACAGGGCTCCTGAAAGCCAAAGGGGAGGGAAATTTGAATGCGTATCAGTCAGACAAGCTCAGGAAACTGGCTTTTTCAGGATCACTTTGAAGTAACAACCCTGATACATAAAAAGTTAAAGAATAACATCAGTCAATCAAAACTCTGGCAAATCTGAGAAGACATAAAATAGACACGATCATATTGACAATAAAACAGGACGGAGAGAACGACTCCAAACCACAAGCACAGTAGAAAGTGACCGGCATCCATGCCACTTACTGCTGGAGACAGTTCTCCAGGAGGGTCTTGCATTTCTGTCCATCTTGTGAGGGAAGCACTGACTGCCTTTGTTCTGGATGATCTTTTCAAGGATCCTTGTACAGTCAAGAGACTTGAAAGAATGTCTGTCTCCCTCTGAAGCTAAGACCTTGCAGGGGGCTCTTCCGTATACTGCTGTCGCTTCTACATCTGAACATAAAGTAGGAATTTTGTGCAAAATGCTTGTACTTCCCTGTCCCACAAGTGCCAGAGGTGATTCATCCAGATGAGAAAAAGCAGCAGGTAAAGAAGTGCTAATCAAACATGTAAACTGCTCTCTGTCTATTCTCCCTGCCGTGGTCCAGCTGAAACAACAGAGTCCCAGGAGAAGGCTAATCACAGCCTTCCGTAAAGGACTCAAAGGCAGCCAGGGCAGGAAGAGAAGCAAGATCTCAACAACCAACAGCCACATGTGGCCAGTGGAAAAGGCAAACCGAAGCTGGAGGCGAGAGTGGTCACCGCAGCCTGAATCCAGGTGTTGCTCCCGATGCTTCCAGCCACTGAAACTCTACCTGAGCTCTCCACGGACTGAGACCAACACCTTCTTTTCTATTCCACAGGCCCCTGTGCCCCAGACCAACTCACACCCATATGCAAGGCTGCCAAGCACACCCTGGGGAACCTCAACTCCTCAGGCTATTTGCCACAGGGGAGCCAGGGGGCAGTGGTTAGAATTTACTCTGACATCCAAAGTTTTCACTATAGAAGAGATCCCGTTAGTGACCAAGTCAGAAGCCTCACTCTCCCAGTCCTGACTGTGGTGTTATCATACCTCTGCCTGCAAAGGCGGCCTGTAAACCCTCACAATATCTGAGAGCCTTCACCAGTTAAATTTCTTGGCATTACGTAGGCAGATTCACGCTCAGTCCCTCTGACAGTCAAGGAAATCTTCGGTCCCCTACCACCAAAAGGGGGCCCAATACCTTATTGGACTCTGCATTCTGAAAACAGTAGGTGCCACACTTGAGCATTCTATGTGGTACTTAATATCAGCTAATCTACAAACCAGTATCCTTTGAGCCCAAACAAAAAGGCTCTGTTGAAAATCATCCAGCAAGCTGTGGCATGCTCTCAACCCTAATAACCTCTGTGACTGATGATTTTATCAATTAGAGCATCAAGCAAAGGGCGGCAGCCTCCAACCAGAGACCTACCCTGGGGTTTCAGACTCATCACCTCTGTGCCATGGTCACCCACTGCCTCCCTTCTAAAATGCAGCTTTCAGCTTGCCACTGGGGTCTTGCTGAAACTAAGTGCCTGACCTTGTGACTCTCTGGCCTGATATTTCCACTGAGGGATGGATCAACTCGGATCCAATGACTATCAAGGTAGGAAGGGCCCAGTACCCTCTTATAAGAATAGAAATTGAACATTCAAGGACCAGCTAGAAACTGTACATCTCAGCTCTTCATGAAAAGTGGCAGCTATTCCTCCAGGGTAAACTTTACCCCCCATTCTGCCACCTGAAGCAAAGGCACTGCTCACGCAGCTCTCGGCTAAGCTAAATCCCCATATGCACCGAACTGCTGCAGCTGTTCCGTCTCAGCACCAACTACGCAGAAGCTGAAATGGACATGTGTCTCTGTTCAGTAGGCAAAACTCAAGCCACCCTCTGGCCAATATGGCCTTGATGAACCTTACTATATTTTTATTGACCCTGGGACTATTACTAGTGAGTGGTCTAGCTCAGGTTGGCCTCATCCTGCTGCTTTGGAGTATGACTGGTAATGCCCTTGGTTAAATTTTGTATGAGGTAAATTGAACAGATCTGGTCAGAGTGTCTGTCGTTCTGATTAACCCGAGTGTCCAACGGAGTGAGGTATTCTTGTGCAAATTCATCAAGAACAGATATTGCCAAAAGGTCATTCTCTGTGGGCCTCTCATAATTCTATATGTCCTGCGAGGGATGTATCGACTATTTTTGCTCCACACTGTCTTCTCAAGACAGTTTGGAAGACAGAGACAGTGCTTCCTCTAGAGCATAGTACAGATTTCCTTACTGCCCGGCAAAATAAAGATAATATCTCCTTCCATAGCATTTACTTCCCATTATAAAAAAATTGGATATTCATAAGCTCTGGGTTCCTCCCTGTATTAAAACCCACAGCATAAAAGCTGTCATCTGACCCTCTTCCCATCATCCACTAGGCAATGAGGTCCAGGAAACTGGCACTCTGGCTACTGCTGTGAGTAATAAATTGTCCTTCATCTCTGACCCAAAGTCTCAGGTTTTTACCAGTATACACCAAACTGTGGCTGCTGACTTGTTAGCTTGCAAGTGCGGTAAAGTCTAAGGTTGCTCACAGTTTTTGATATTTACGGCATCAAAAGAAGTTAATTACTGGGACTTCCCTGGTGGCACGCAGTGGATAAGACTCGGAGCTCCCAATGCAAGGGCCCCGGGTTCGATCCCTGGTCAGAGAACTAGATCCCACATGTGTGCCACAACTAAGGAGACTGCCTGCTGCAACTAAGGAGCCAGTGAGCCACAACTAAGACCCAGGGCAACCAAATAAATAAATAAAGCAATAAATATTTTAAAGAAAGAAAAAGTAAATTACCATGGCTGTAGGCACAAGAATCAGTTGCATATAACCATTTATAAAACTTCTAAAGTTAAGAAAGTGTTAATAAACTTAAGAATGTATCCTACCCTCCTCTGCTCAGCCCTTCCCCCACAAGCATCATCAATACTTGTAGCTGCTCAATTTTATTACCTATATCATGCCATTTGAACTTTACAAATTTCCAATATTTTTCTTTTAGCTATGTAATGAATGAGAGTAAAATCATACAGGGCTGAAGAACACTAGAAAATAGACTACGAAAGACTAATTTCAAAAAATTCTAGGAAGGGGCTTCCCTGGTGGCACAGTGGTTGAGAGTCCGCCTGCCGATGCAGGGGACGCAGGTTCTTTTCCCGGTCCGGGAAGATCCCACATGCCGCGGAGCGGCTGGGTTCGAGAGCCATGGCCACTGAGCCTGCGCATCCGGAGCCTGTGCTCCGCAACGGGAGAGGCCACAACAGTGAAAGGCTCGCATACCGCAAAAAAAAAAAAAAAAAATTCTAGGAATAAAAGCACTGATTGGCATCTAAAATATTGTCTCTTGGGAATTTGTAGTTAAACAACTACAAACTGAATGTTTCTAAGAACTTACAACTCTAGTTTATGCTATAAATAACATATCAGCAGAGGATAAATATTATAGAAGTCACATTTCTGAAATGTTTAAGAATACCATGGTTTATAGAAACAGTAAATATGTCAGAAGAATACACATTCAGGCTTATGGGTAGAAAACATACATCTATGCCAACAAGACTCCTGAAAATGATAGCTGATTTTTTTCCTTCCATAAGACAATATTAACTATCCCATAAAGCACAAGACACTTCTGTTCACATCATAAACTACCAAGTCAAAATACGTGCATTTGAGTGTAGCCATGGAATATGTCTCAGTAAATGCCAGTTATCTTCATCATAAATTTCTAACAGTTCATTATAAACAAAACCCAGGAACAAGAAACAAAATTATATTACTTTAAAGACAGGTCATAGTTCGTGATCGATAACTTCTGTACACAGCTGACATAGGTGGCTCTTGGATAGTAATAATTTTTTTTTTAGATTTTTTTCTTCCAGTTTTACTGAGATATAATTGACACAGTACTGTATACACTTAAGGTATACAGCATAATGATCTGACATATATACGTCATGAAATGCTTACCACAAGTTTACTAAACATTCCTCATCTCATACAGACACAAAATTAAAGAAATAGAAAAAAATGTTCTTCCTTGTGATGAGAACTCTTAGGATTTACTCTCAACAACTTTCATATGTAACATACAGCTGTTAATTATATTTATCATGTTTTACATTACATCCCTAGTACTTATTTATCTTATAACTGGAAATTTGTTGCTTTTGACTACCTTCATTTTTTTAGAGCAGTTTTAGGTTTACAGAAAAAATGTAGTACCAAGAGTTTCCATATATGCCCTCTTCTTGACCCCTTTACAATTTCCCCTATTACTGATGTCTTGCATTAGTATAGTTCATTTGTTTTAACTGATGAACCAATATTGATTCATTATTAATAATGAAAGTCTATAATTTATGTTAGGCTTCGCCCTTTGTTTTATAGTTCTATGGGCTTTGATAAATGTATAATGTCTTGTACCACCTTTACCTTGTCATACAGAATAATTTCATTGTCCTGAAAGTGTCCACCTATTCATCCCGCTCCCCATTACCCTGAATTCTTGGCAACCACTGATCTTTTTATTGTCTCCATAGTTTCACCTTTTCCAGAATTCCATGTAGTTGGAATCATACAGGATGTGGCCTTTTCAGATTGGCTTCTTTCACTTAGCAGTATGCACTCAAATTTCCTCCATGTTTTTTGTAGCTTGCAAGTTTATTTCTTTTCATTGCTGAATAATATTCCATTGTTTGCATGTACCACACTTTATCCATTCACCTATTGAAGGGCAACTTGGTTGCTTCCTAGTTTTGACAATTTTGCTTTCTTTTTTTTTTTTTCTTTTTGCGGTACGCGGGCCTCTCACTGTTGTGGCCTCTCCCGTTGCGGAGCACAGGCTCCGGATGTGCAGGCTCAGCGGCCGTGGCTCACGGGCCCAACAGCTCCGTGGCATGTGGGATCCTCCCGGACCGGGGCACGAACCCGCGTCCCCTGCATCAGCAGGCGGACTCTCAACCACTGCGCCACCAGGGAAGCCCTAATTATTAACTTTATACTCTGAGTCAAACATACATGTTCGAAATTTTAAGATCAGGACAAAAAGAATACACACAGGGTATACAGCTTCTCAAAGAGTAAAGAGGAAGGCAGTGAAGTAAGAATTACAATAAAATACCTAAAGGAGAAAGAATAGGTTTTTAAAAAAGAAAGTCACCCTTGATACCAAAAGTATGATACATAACAGGAAAAATTGGTAAATTGGACCTTGTCAAAATTAAGAGCTTTTGCTCTGCAAACGACCCTGTGCTAAGAGAAGAAGACAAGCTACAATGAGGAGAAATATTTGAAACCCATATACCTCACAAAGGACTTGTATCTAAAATACAGAAAGAACTCTCAAAATTGAACAATACAAAAATCATCCAATTAGAAAATGGGCAAAAAACATGAACGGACATTTCATCAGAGGCTACACGGCCAGCAAATAAGCACATGCATTCACCATCAGCTACTGGGGATGCAAATTAAAATCACCGTGAGTTATCATCACACACTTATCAGAAGATCTAGAATTTAAAAAGTGACAATACCAAACGTCTGGGAGGGTGCAGAGAAAACAGATCACTCCCACATTGTTGGTGAGTCCAGACACCCAGAAAGAGCGTGGCAGTTTCTTTTAAAAAACTAAACATGCAACTACCATATAATCCAGCAACTGCACTCCTGGGCACTTATCTTAGAGAAATGAAGCCTTACGTTCACACAAAAGCCAGTACACGGAAGTTTACAGCAGCTTTAATTGCAAACAAAAACTGGAAAGAACCCAAATGTCCTTCACGGGAGAAATGGCTAAACAAAAAATGGGACATTTCTACCACGCAACAGTATTCTGCAGTGAAAAGGAATGAACTATCAGTACCTTCAGCAACCTGAATGGACCTCAGAGGAATTACGCTGAGTGAAAAAAGACAATCTCAAAAGGTTTCACACTGGATGGTTCCGTTTATATAAAATTATTGAAATAAAATTATAGAGAACAAACGAGTAGATGCCAGGAATTAGGGGTGGAGTGGGAGGGAGAGGAGTAGGTGAGGCTATGAAGGGGTGGTGTGAGGGGGCCTGTGGTGATGGAACAGGCTGCAGCTTGAATCTGGTGGTGGTTAAACAAGCGTACACATGGGATAAACTGTACAAACACGCTCGCACACATGCGCACGCACGCACACACACACGAGTGCATGTAAAACTGGTGAAATATGAATAAGCTCCATGAAGAGTACTGTCAATTTCCTAGTTTTGCTATTTTTTTTAACATGTACTATATTAATGCAGACGCTACCATTAGGGCGAAATGGGTGAGGGGTACATGGGACCTCCCTGAATACTTCCTTGCAACTTCCTGTAAATCTCTACTTATGCCAAAATTAAAAATTATAAAATCACACATCTACACAAAAACTTTCATACTTAAAAAAAAACAACTACAGGGGCTTCCCTAGTGGCGCAGTGGTTGAGAATCTGCCTGCTAATGCAGGGGACACGGGTTCGAGCCCTGCTCTGGGAGGATCCCACATGCTGCGGAGCAACTAGGCCCGTGAGCCACAACTACTGAGCCTGCGCGTCTGGAGCCTGTGCTCCGCAACAAAAGAGGCCGCGATAGTGAGAGGCCCGCGCACTGCGATGAAGAGTGGCCTCCGCTTGCCACAACTAGAGAAAGCCCTCGCACAGAAACGAAGACCCAACACAGCAAAAATAAATTAATTAATTAATAAACTCCTACCCCCAACATCTTCTAAAAAAAACTACAAATTTAATCAGTAATCACAGTCAAGAAACAAAATGAAATTTCTAGTTCAAAGATTGTCAGACTGGATATAAAATTAAAACCCAGCTAAACTATATGCTGCTTACAAGAGAGATATTAAAATATTAAGGATTTCGGACAAGAGAGTCTGAAAGTATAAAATTAGAAAAATATATTAACAAGGAAAATATTAACCAAAAGATGGCTAATGCTATCAGACCTTACAACTAGTTTGTTAACATTACTCATTTCAGGATATCCTTTGTCAACTTGGCACCATCCCTGAAAAAAAATAGTATGAGAGAAATACATGCCAATACTGGTGACATTTCTGTAACCCTTACAATGTCTACCAGGGTTTGGGACCAACAGTAAGTACTCAAATACTATTAACTGATCAACCGAATGGCAAGTACTTCTGGAACTTCCAAATAATCTGAACGTCCAGGCAATGGCTGTGGTGGGTCTGCTTGCTAAAATACTCATCACCAGGCCTCCACCAGAGCTCAAAGTGCACAAGGTTTAAGTTTGACACTAGCATGTCCTTTATCCTCAAAAAAGTACAAATAGAGAGAAAATACTCTCTTCTCATTTAAACAAGAGAATATATTTGACACTCAATAAAAAAAAAGAAAACTTCACATAGAAATCAAAATTCTTACCTAAAACTTGATACTGCCTAAGAGTTAATTTTTTCTAGTTAGCTAGGTCTATCCAAGAAGCAGTTACATGTTATAACACTGCTATTCTACTCCAGTTTAACTTTGACTCAATATTCCTAGTAATCATTAAATCAGATATTTTATTTTATTCATTTATTATTCATTTCCATGAAGTATTAAAATGCTACCCCCTAAAATTCTTATTTTAACATTTTTCATATTAAAATGATGAGACAGTATTCAAGATACCACTTTAAAGCAAATTTTACAGATTATATTCACTTTGCAAGTATACATTATCTTGATTCAAGTACTCACCAATTTTCTTATAGCAATAAAATTCACTTACAAATAAATACAAAACAAAATTTTAGATTCTTGTCAAGAATGGAATTATAGTCTTTAAAAGGCAGTTGTAAAAAGGATGGCTAAATATTATTTTAAGAAGAATAGTGTCCAAGAAATTCTATGTAACCAACATGACATGTATATAAATACTGGTTTCAGAAAAGCTCAGAAATTGAAGCCTGCTTGGTGGTAAATGGAATTCCCTGAGTTGGCTACATCTTCCCTCAGAAAATAAAATTCCTAAATTGATTAAATGTTCTGTAATTTGAGAAAATGTAATTATGTGATAACTACTGTGAAATTGATCAACTGGTTAAACTCTGGTAAAGCACGGAGAGTCATTCTATTACCAGTTCCGTGTAGGTACGAAGTCTCTTCTCCAATCCTACCTGTCCACTGAAAATTCATAGCATCATTTAATACCATAGAATGAGAAGCTAAATTTGAGTGTTCTGGTATCATGGATTTAAAAAGGGGGAGGATAGACTAAATTAATCTAAAATTTTATACCATCTCTACTCCACACCTGAAAAGAAGAAACCTTGCCTTTGTTTCCTTCCTAGCTTCCCAGTACAGGGCTCTGCATTCAGCATACAATCAATAAATGCTTCTTAACTAAAATAGCTAAGAACCAGGCCCTATGTCCCATGGCTCCACTGCTTTCATAAAAGATTTCCACTAGCTCCCACGTCATGGCCCTATGGTTCACTGAAACTCAATTACAACCAAATATTTTTACCAAAAAAAAAAAAGTCTCATTTTAACAAGTAGATCTCTCCTACTCTCAGTAAAACAGAGCATTTTATGCACCCTGTAGTTTTAATCTTCTGGTACTTCTGAATATGTCATATTTCCTCAGAATACCTATAAATTCTGTGAGTTTTTAAAAACTAATAAATCAGTTTAGAAGAGGTTTCCAGTTTAAGGTAAATATATAGAGATTGTAAGCTTTTCTTTGCCTCATCTCAAAAGCAAGAGACATTTCACAAGGTATTTTAATCACGATGCAGAGAATCACATTCATGCTTCAATTCTACTTTGTTCAGCCAGTTCTTGGTGTTTAGCTCAACGGATTGCACACCCAGGAAGAAGCATCCAAGTCTCTGTCACGTGACCCTCTCAAGCACAGCTAGGAAGAGGCTAGCAGTCAACTCAGAATCAGAAGAAAAGTGCTGGTTACTATCACAGCAGGCTGGGTGTGGGCGAGCCTTATCACACAGAAAAAACTCAACTTCAATTTGAGTTTTGCATTTTTACATATTGCAGATAAACAGAAGGCACCTACAGGAATAAATCGGACCCAAAGGAGTCTACCTAATTCTACCTGGGAAATTTTTAAAAGCTCATTCTGCTGCAATAGGTAGAAGGCAGGTGTGGATAATCGTTATTAATAACTGGCATTAGCTGAGCCCTTACTGTTCTAAGTGTTTTGTTTAAAACACACATGATGCTATGGGTTTGTGCTCTTTCCATTCCCTGTTTTTAAGATGAAAAACTCAGAAAGTTAGTTCCATTGGCCAAAATCACAGAACTCGCGGTGTCCCCAGAGTTCCCCACTCCCCAGCAAAGCACTATATAAATTCTGTACATTTCTGGACTGAATACTTGGGAGGATACTGACTGAAAGATCGTTTTTCCAGTTTTTATAACAGCAAAGCTACAGAGCTCGGGGACATTTTAAATATATTTGAATTATACATGAAGATTAAATTATTTGGAGGCTGACGGAAGTAACCAACATCAAACCAAATAAAACAAAAAAAAAATTAAAAAGTCACTCATGTGCTTCTCGGGGACAGAGAGACAGCCAAATGCTAATTAAGTGGGACACAGGTCCACACAAGGTCTACATTCTCCCACCCTCTTTTAGACTACTCCACTTCTCTGCCCTCAAACCTCCTTCCCCGTTCTCAGCCTCGCCTTGTAACTTTACACCCTACTGCAGTGGTTAACGCTGAGTCAGGCAGAAAACTTCCACAAATTCACACCAACACATCCACTCACTTCTAGCATCTCTAGACATATGCACCACTCTTCTTCGTACATAAATCACTGTTTATGCTCCTAAGACCTAACCCCCTCCTCCTGTGCCCTAGATCCCATCCCCTCTTGTACTAGATTCCATCACTCAACCCCATCATTTCTGTTTCTTCCCTCTTCTCTCCTACATAATTATTTCCCTTTCTGCTGGAACATTCGTTATCAGCATACATAATGCTATTAACATTAACTCTCCATACTTTAAAACACACACACACACACACCCCAATTCTTCCTCAGCCTACCTCCCCGATTCTCTGTTCTATGTTAGAGAAATGTCAGAGAAATGTCAAAAAAAGAAAAAAAAACCAAACACCTTGAGAACTCTATTCTCCTTTTTTTCTCAATCCCTAACACCCCACACTTTAAACCCACCACAATCCCACCCAATGAAAATGCTCACATCACAGTCAGCAATGACTCTGCTTTGCTAAATCTATGGTCCACTTTCAGTCCTCAGCCCCATAACCTGTGAGCAGGAATTCATTCAGTTGATCACTCCTTCCTCCCAGGAAACACTTCATCCAAAACATGACCTTCCCAGAGTTTTCCTCCTGCCTCACTGCGAGCCCTTCACATTCTCTTTTGCTGGTTCGTCCTCTTCTACCCAGTCTCCTGAAGTCAGAGTAGCCCCGGGCTCAGCCCTTGGTCTGCTTGCCCCCTCTATCTGCATACACTCCTTTGATGACCTCATCCAGTCTCATACTTTTATTACCGGCTGCCGATTTCGAATGTGTGTCTCCAGCCCTAAACTCTCGTAACTCCAAAGCTGTATATCCATAGTTATATATAATGAACTTCTCAAAGTTAACAGGTACTGAAGTCCTGATCTTCTCACCAAAAGTGCTGCTTAATGGCAACTCCAGCTTTCCAGTTGCTCAGGCATAAAACCTGAGTCACCTCTGACCTCTCTTCCTTTCCCATCCCCAATCAATCCATCAGCAAATCTATTTAACGTTGCTCTCAAAAAACACCCAGGATCCTACCACATCTCCCCACCTACACTGTTTCTACCCACTGTAACCTTTCACCCTAGAGTATTGCGACATCCTCCTCAGTTGTTCCTCTGCCTTTACCTCCTAAATCCATTAGGGACAAAGCAGATCTGGTTTATGATTAAATCAGATCATGTCAATCTTCTGCTCAAATCCCATTTCACTCAGAGAAAAGCCAAAATCAACCCAGCCCCCGTACCCATCACTTCAACGATCACACCTCCTTCCCCATTCTGCTCCAGCCGCCCCTTGCTCTGCTGTTCCTTGAAAAGGGCAGGCGTAACTCCCACCACCGGCATTCATCACTGGCTACTGCTCTGCCTATACATGAACATCTTCATGACTTACCCCTCACCTCCTTCAAGTTGCTCATTGACCTAACATAACCACCTCTGTACGAGGGGATTTAATCTGCCCTCGCCCTCAGCTTCCGGGAGATAACCTCTAAACCCTTGGATTATAGAGCCTGAGAAGAGGGTCTCTGTTTGCCTGGGGACCTTGCTGATTTAGGGTAGGGGCTTTGGGTCAGCTTGACCTCTGGAGGGGCAAGAGGCTGACATCAGCCACATGGTCAGTCAACCACGCCTACGTGAAGAGTCCCAACTCTGGACACCAAGATGTGGGTGAGCTTCCCTGGTTGGCAATACTCAATGCTACTGCCACACGAGGCTGCCGAGAACATCACACAAAGATGCTGAGTGCTGTCTACAAGTCCACAAGGAGAGAACAACTGGGCCCTCTGCATTTGGAACTTTCCTGGCGCTGCCCTATGCGCCACTTCACTGGCTGCTTTCTTTTCATCCGTATCCTTTCCCTGTAATAAACCGTACCCAGGAGCATTACAACTTCCATGAGTTCTATCTGTCCTTCTAGCAGATTACTGAAGCAGCGGGCAGTCTTGAGGACCCCTGAACTCACAACTGGTGTGAGACACGAGGGCAGCCTTGCGGACTGCGCTCCCTCCTGACTCTGCTCCACCCCCGCCTCCCCTGCCACTCACACTGCCAGTCCTTCTAACCCCTCTCTGTTTCCCATCACATTTACCACCTTCAAATGTATTACTATATATCTGTATTGTAACTGTTTCTTTTCCTCCAGCTAAACAGAGATTCCACAAGTACCAACTGTAGGGCCAAGGTCTGGTATAGAGTAGGCATTCAGTACTCAACTGTTGAGTGAACCCTAGCGACTCCGGTCAGGCAATTTGTTTAAACCAAGGCCAAGGACACAATTTTAGGCTGGCTGCTTATAAACAGCTTGGCTATTAATCTTAAAACACACACACCACACACACACACACACACACACACACGGTGGCCAGAAAGAAAAACTTTCATTATACGTTTGTTCCCACCATTCGTTCCTTATCGGGAACAAGCTGATTGCCCCCTTTAATGTAAGCTCAACATTGTCGGTCAGGGTTCTCTCTCCACTAGTTGAAGGAAGTTTCACTACAAAGTTATACAGCACCTGTCCTCCCAACATGAAAAATATGTATTAATGATCGCTGTATCCCAGATACTAGCCGCTTAATTGGCATGCCATTTTATGTCTCGATGCCAACTGCCACATACTTGAACTAGAGCAGCTGCACACCGCATTACGACAGTAGTACTACGGTTATTCTACGTCAGATGCCCAATCTGACCATACACTTCTGAAAGCAGGGACTATGTCTTAACCTAAATTATCTGGTACACAGCATAGCACCTGGCCCATTGTCATTGTTCAAAACTAGTTGTTGAATCTCGTATCTACCTGTGACTGAAGTGGATGGTGAAGGCTGATACTGGCAGAGACTCTGTATACTATAGTCCATGTTATAATGTCTCATCTTCATCTTACTACCTCTTCAAAATAGCCCTTATTCCTCTGTTGTTGAAATAAAGTAAACAGGGAGGCTTACAGGTAGAAAAAGACAGGACAAAAGGACAGTCAGATAAAAATTTTCTATAAAGGTCAAACAGACCTTCAAATAATAGCTCCATCTTTCAAAAACATTCAAGCTAGGACTCAAAGTCTGAATATCTTACAACTGTTTTTGAGTGTACTTCGTTGTTCTGTTTACGGTTGCAACCGTACGCCAGCGTGACTCATAACCCTGATGAGGGCACCAATTCTGCTTTGGGGCAGCCAGCCATACTGCCATCCCATCCTTCTTCAAATACTCCAGTACCTAACTCTATTAGAGCAATTTTCATGCTGATTTGTTGTTTTACTTCTCTCTCCTGGATCAGGAAGACCTAGATGCCTGCTCATTATTGTAACCCTCCAGATTAGCACAGTACCTGGCACAAATTAAGAGCTGTTTGTTTTTTTTTAAGTCCTTGTTCAAACTGAACACTACATGGAGCATGGGAAGAAGCAGAAACAGGTACAGAGAATTTTATCAACATTCCAGTATCCCTAGAAAAAAAATCATTATCATTTTGTTTTAAGTCTACACTAAGATTTCTTTTAAGGCTCCACTAAGACTTTTACCAAGTACCTTCAGAAAATTAAATAATTTTTAATATTTTGGTAAATATATTAGCTAGTGTAAAATACTAAAAAGTCTCTGAGGGGTCTAACCTTCAATGAATGCTGTCATAGGTAAGGTCTCCAGAGTCAACATACTCTAAAAGAAACAGCCAGGTGACTCAGGTGCTGACTACACGGTGCATTCAAAATGTGAAAACAGATCCGGCTAAATACTATTCTGGTTACTATACATCAGTAAAAAGGTTTTTTTAATAGTAAGTGGATACAAGTTCAAAATTAATTAAAGAACACTTAAAAGAAATGTAAGAGGTCTTAAAAAGATAGGCAAACTTTCCCTAGTTCTGAGCAAACATCACTAGGTTGAGCAGGCCATAATGGGTACCTAGAGTAACTGATACACTTTAGAACAGGAGCAGTTTGTTCTTGCTGATAAATTAGATGGCTACTTTGAATTACATTTCATGCTGTTTTCAGAAACAGCTCATTTCCTGCTGCCAGTACTAAAGCTACCTGCAACTATGTAGCCTTAACTTCATCACTTTTTATCTTCCAAGAATGGTATCAAATTACGTGCTCACAGTTAGCTTTGGACACATCCACAAATATCCTCCCTCTTTAACATATGCCTGGCTGGAATAGTTGGCTCTCCATACCTGTGGGATTTGCATTTGTGGATTCCACCAACCGCAGACTGAAAATATTTGGGAAAAAAATTCCAGAAAGTTCCAAAAAACACACTTGAATTTGCCACACACCAACAACTCTTTATATTGAATTTCAACTACTTACAGAAAATTCACATTGTATTAAGTATTATAAGTAATGTAGAGATGATTTGAAGTATACAGGTGGATGCGTATAGGTTATATGCGAACACTACATCATTGTATATAAGGGACTTGAGCATCCACTGATTTGGGTATCCGTGAGAAGTCAGTCCTGTAACCATTCTCTCACAGATAGAGGAATAAATGTGTTACTTTCACAACATTTATTATAAAAATACTAAACAATACCGAGTGTTAAAAAAAAGTTATTCTCAAAGAAGTTATTCTCCCTTAATTGCAAGTTTTCTTAAATGTATTTTTCGTTTTCCACATTTTTACAGGTCATCATATGTGTCTAAGTAAAGGAGGGAAAAACACGTAGCAATACCAATCTTTTTGATTGTGTGCTTGGGAGGAAAAATTTTTCCTCTACCCTTATAGCTTCTTTTGGCTGGTTTAGTAATTAAGTTGATGTAAGACAGATTAACTGGAGAAAAACAAATTTAATTACATATGTATGGAATCCCATAAGAGTATGAGATCCAAGGGCAAGTAGGGAAGCTGAGGCTTTAATATGCCATCCTGAGCTAAGGAATGGGATAGGGGCCCAGGGCTTCAAAGGGCAGGAGGGCAATTCATAGGACAGTAAGAACAGATGTTTGGTAATTAGATGTTTGCCCTGCTATACAGATAGTTCATTCAGATACAGTTATTTCTGGTAACAGCTCTCTCTGAGCCAGAATCCCCATCTAAATTCTTTTAGGTAGTTAAGGGAGAGGTAAAGTTCTTTTCTCGAGTCTTCTGGGTCTTGACTGCCTTCAGCTCAAAATAATCTACATGCCCAAGTGTCATATTTTGGGGTCATGTACTCTGCTCCCCTTCAATTGCAAAATTCAATTTACATTTTTACCTCCAACCTGTACCAATCAGCGTTACGCAAGTTTTAACATAACTTAATGCAACATAAAATCTCAATTATCTCTAATAAAATTTTAGGGAAAAAACTTTAAAAGTTCATTTTTCAATAATAAAATGAAATGATTTCAAATTTTTTAAAAGAATAAGATTATTCCATTTTAACTTAATATAAAGCAAATATTTCCAAAGTAATCCCCAAAACATACATCTGTATACACTAAACGTCAGTAATCACAATTTATTATCATAAAATTCAAGAAATGGATAACTACACAGATTCTATTTTCCTCAACAAGTAGAGTGAGTTCATGCTTCTGGATTTGTTTGTTAATAAACAACCAGTTACATTTATGCAAGGTTCTTTTTAAAGTGACATCTTATAGTAATGAAAACTCTGATTATAAAAGAGAAACGGTAAGCTAGTATTTACTCTTGTGATTATGACATGCTATTAAAATAATTTATCCTCCTGCAATTTGTTTCATTTCTGTGTGCCTTAGTTAACTGTGTAACTAAACTTAAATGGATTCCACCCAAATATATGTAAATATCACTGGAGATTCAAATAAAAATATTTTCATAGCAAATTATACTCATTCCTCTGTATGTACCCTGCAGTAGCAAAGGATCTGTACTTACTCTTGCCTGTATATTATCATCAAGTTTCACATTATAAAAAAGACTTTACTTTGAATCCTGAAGTTACTGAAAAACTCCTGCCCTACATGCGACTTCTATGAAGCTTTTCCTTTAATGACATTATCTCTGCATACAATTTCAGAGACTGTGATGGCATTTTTTCAGTATTGTATTTCAAAGATGTTGGCACTTTTCATATTCTCTTACTGTTCTTTGAGGCTTATTCAAAAGCTCAGTCATAAATGCCCAGATAGTCTTCTGTATCTGTAATTACATTAAATAGAAAGCCCACTACTTTTTTTTCACTAAAAAATACTTTCTTCAACATGTTAGCTACTTCCTGCTATTCAGTCAGAGCACAAGCCTAACCGAATTCAAGTCTGAACTCCTTAGTTAACACCCATTCTCTACAATATACTTTACCATATTTCTCATCCCCATTGTGCACTCATGAGAGGAAACAAAACTGATTTCTTCACCACCCACGATCAAGCTCTCCAGAATCCCCAACAGCTACCTGTGGCCACATACAATGCAGTGCACTCTGAAAAGGCAGGCCAGGACCACATGCTCCTGGGGTGAAAGGGAACTTCATCTAATCCAACCACCAATCCAGTACAACACAATTTCTCCCAAGAAGAGGCCATGAAAACAATGCTTGAACAGCTCATGAAGAATCAGGAGAATTGTAGAAGTGGAGAGCACCAACAGGGAAGTACTCCTCCAAGGATAAAAATCTGCACGGCAAAATCTAAAGAAAAGAAAGGTCAAATCTAAATTTAGAGGACCATTTCAACCTGAAACTAATGTTATAC
Organism: Phocoena phocoena; assembly: GCF_963924675.1. NCBI lineage: Eukaryota > Metazoa > Chordata > Mammalia > Artiodactyla > Phocoenidae > Phocoena > Phocoena phocoena. The sequence goes on from NC_089227.1 coordinate 95,510,706, forward strand.
CCTCCAGAGCCTACCCAAAGATTACAGTTCAGAGTTAACCAGAATAGAACTGTAGCCATCTGATCACTATTAAGCCAAACCAAAGCTTCCTTTATAGCACTCCTATCTCAAGATTAGTTTTTCTCTTTAGAGCAAAGAAATCTTATACTCAAGGGTTAACCACAGCTTTAACAAGTTAGCCTTAAACAGAGGAAAGTTTAGGGAAAAAAGGAAAAGGGAATTTGAAGCTTACAGTTTTAGAAGATATGCCATTCCACCTTTCTTCTGGAGAGCAGAAAACCGCCAGAGACAGAAAACCATGACACCTTTAATTCTGGAGTAACTCAGCTTATTCAGTCACCCCTTAGAAATTTACATGGGAACTTTCAATAAAAATACAATAAACTTTAAAACCTTGGCATGTGCAAACTATCGGATCAACTGCCTAGATTTCAAGCCTGCATAAAGACTGAATACACCTGAAATTACACGTCTAGGATACTAATAGTTACAGCCCACAATGATTATTTGCATCATTCTACCACTAGTTTGACAGTGTTGCCATTAAAAATGGAGAATTACTCTTCAACTATCAATGAATTTTAGCCTGCTATCACTATGTGGGATTCTCACATTATGGGAAGAAGAACAGCTCTTCATGAAATTAGTTCTTATCTTAAAAGCTTAAGTTAAGATCCTGAACAAAGATAAAAGAAATTAATTTTCAAAGAAAAACCTGTCAATATATTCCAAGCGTCCTGAAGAACACTCAGATTTCAGTTTCACAATATAATGAGCTTTCACAATTGAAAGTTACAACTGCTCATGCATAATGACTATGTGAAGGGAATAAAACTAAAATATTGTAATGCACCCTATGACTTACTGGGCAAGTAGAACTTTAAAGCAAAAAACATAATAAAAAATTTTAAAAAAGAGGTCCAAAGAAGAAAAATGAGTTGGAACACAACACAGGCAATGTTGACTAATCAAGAGGATTTAGGGCCCACATATGTACAAACCACCACTTCCAATGCTGTACTTCCCAGCTGAGGGTTGTTTCCTCCAGTGCCATCAAACCTGCTTCCACTGCCACTTCTGGAGTCCTGATTTCATCCTTCCTGCCAGAATTTCAGAAGCTAGGAACAATATCCCATTACCAGAAGTACTATAATTCTACTTCACTATGCATTAAATGGGCTTTTATGGGCTAGTCTAAGAACTTAACCAACATTGTAATTTCATTTCCGTAAGAAAATATATTCTGAGTTTAAAAGTTCAAAAAAAAAATACTTTGGGTACAGCTGTCTATACAAAGTTATTGTTTATTAGAGCCAATCAACACAATAATATATTTCTTTTGCAAAGTTAAATCTGACACTCTCCTAGGATCTTTCACTATTAACTTTAGTTTTTTTTAATTAAACCAAGTCAAGTATCTTATTCTCAACTAGCACAAAAGGGCAAAAACTGATTAAAAATTCACAATAACTACATCCAATAACTTACAAAATGCTCAGGATCCACCGCCCTCACTCCTATGTAATTCTACGGCAGAATAAACCATTTAGCACAAAACTACCACGGAAGCCTGTATTGATTGTTTTGCAGTAATTAGTTTTGGATTAGGTTTCTATGTTTTCATATACTAAGTTTTGTCAAAAATAGAGTCAACATATTGCAATAAGTCATTTATTAACAGAATTGTATATAAAAAGAAACCTGTCTATCCATAAAAGACTCTGTGATGAGGTAGGGCTAAAGTAGAGCAGATGGTTGTTTAGACAAAGGGACGATTTATAGCATAAGAGACTTTGAGAACCTGTAATATGTATTTATTTTCAGTCCACTTCAAAAATCTATTTTGAGGACTCCTTTACTTCCCTTTATTTCCCAAACTCCTTTGAAGATCAAGAGCAGACTGGAAGGGCTTCCCTGGTGGCTCAGTGGTTAAGAATCCACATGCCAATGTAGGAGACACGGGTTCGAGCCCTGGTCCAGGAAGATACCACATGCCGCGGAGCAACTAAGCCTATGTGCCACAACTACTGAGCCTATGCTCTAGGGCCCGAGAGCCACAACTGCTGAAGCCCATGCTCCTAGAACCCGTGCTCCGCAACAAGAAAAGCCACCGCAATGAGAAGCCCATGCACTGCATCGAAGAGTAGCCCCTGCTCGCCGCAACTAAAAAAAGCCTGCAAGCAACAATGAAGACCCAATGCAGCCAAAACTAAAATAAATAAATTTTTTTTTTCTAATGAGCAGACTGGAAGGTGGTTTTAAAGAAAAAAGAGGGGGAAAGTTTAAAAAAAAAAAAATTCAAGGCTCAGATCACAAAAAGAGGAAGGAGAAAAGGACAGAATAATCTATAATAAGTCATTTTGTAAACCACTGGGACCTAATCAAACTTATAAGCTTTTGCACAGCCAAGGAAACCATAAACAAAAAGATAATCTACGGACTGGGAGAAAATATTTACAAACATTGTGATTGACAAGGGCTAATTTTCTAAAACATACAGACAACTCATACAACTCAATAATGACAACAACAAAAGCCCAATCACGTGAAAGGATGCTCAACATCACTAATGATTAGAGAAATGCAAATCAAAACTACAGTGAGGTATTCCACTCACACCGGTCAGAATGGCTATCATCAAAAAATCTACAAACGATAAATGCTGGAGATGGTACAGAGAAAAGGGAACCCTCTTGCACTGTTGCTGGGAATGTAAATTGATACAGCCACTATGGAGAACAGTATGGAGGTTCCTTAAAAATCTAAACATAGAACTACCATACAACCCAACAATCCCACTACTGGGCATATACCCAGAGAAAACCATAATTCAAAAAGAGTCATGTACCACAATGTTCACTGCAGCTCTATTTACAATAGCCAGGACATGGAAGCAACCTAAGTGTCCATGGACAGATGAATGGGTAAAGAAGATGTGGCACGTATATACAATGGAATATTACTCAGCCATAAAAGGAAATGAAACTGAGTTATTTGTAGTAAGGTGGATGGACCTAGAGTCTGTCATACAGAGTAAAGTAAGTCAAAAGAAAAACAAATACCATATGCTAACACATATATATGGAATCTAAAAAAAAATAAAAGGTTTTGATGAACTTAGGGGCAGGACAGGAATAAAGACGCAGATGTAGAGAATGGACTTGAGGACACGGGGAGGGGGTACGGTAAGCTGGGACCAAGTGTGAGCGTGGCATGGACATATATACACTACCAAATGTAAAACAGATAGCTAGTGGGAAGCAGCCGCATAGCACAGGGAGATCAGCTCGGTGCTTTGTGACCACCTAGAGGGGTAGGATGGGAGGGTGGAAGGGAGACGCAAGAGGGAGGAGATATGGGGATATATATGTATACGTATAGCTGATTCATTTTGTTGTACAGCAGAAACTAACACTACATTGTAAAGCAATTATACTCCAAAAAAGATGTTAAAAAAAAAAGACCTTACATATTGGACTCTGAGCTTGGTTAAGTGACTGATTGCTTGGTTAAGTGACTGACTGATGCAGACACAAAGAGATAAAAGGGAGTAAGTACAGTTGACGCAGCTCACACATGGCCCAAATGGTATGGCACAAGCGAGCAGAAAATTCCTCACAGAACTCAACCATCTTTAAAGTGTCCTTGTCTCACCTGAGTAGTTCTTCTGTGTCTGTCAATAGCTGCCATCAGCAACTCCAGCTCTCATCAGAGGCCATAAAAATGATTAGATTTCTTAACAAGAAGATTGACTAAACATAAGCCATTTACACTTCAAAAAACAGTTGAAGGGCAAAAGTGTAATGTCAGACTTTATCTCAAGTATTGTTCCTACCTGGGAAGTGGAAACAATAACTCGTCTCCTAACAGTCATAGAAAGGGTGAATTTATGATGGATTTCAAGTATACCATACTACAGTATGCATAATCCTTTCAGTTTTCTCATATCACAGAACAATTCAAACTTCAGCTGAACCATTAGTTTCTATGAATGGCATTAGCATGAAGCAGCACATGTGAAGGGGTCCCTTAACATTAGATCTTTTTCTTTTTGGTGCGGGGAGGCTGCATTGGGTCTCTGCTGCTGCATGCGGGCTTTCTCTAGTTGCGGCGAGCAGGTGCTACTCTTCGTTGCAGTGCACGGGTTTCTCAGTGCAGTGGCTTCTCGTTGTGGAGCACGGGCTGTAGGCGTGCCGGCTTCAGTAGTTGCAGCGTGTGGGCTCAGCAGTTGTGGCTCGCGGGCTCTAGAGCGCAGGCTCAGTAGTTGTGGTGCATGGGCTTAGTTGCTCCGCGGCATGTGGGATCTTCCCAGACCAGGGCTTGAACCCATGTCCCCTGCATTGGCAGGCGGATTCTTAACCACTGCGCCACCAGGGAAGTCCCAAGATTTTTTTTTTTTTTAATTAACAAGAATTACTGCAGGCACATGGCAACATATCCACTGAAACAGGCAACACTAATTCAGATAGGTGAGTTGATAATAGGCAATAGAGAACTTTGAAAAACCAACTGTTCCTATGATAATAGTAATTTGAATCAAGAAAGAGACAGCAGAAATTAAAGAGGTAAACTATTGTATAGTTTTGAACAAAAACTGTATAAAGTTTCCACCAGGCTTCAAGACTTATCTGGTTTTGAAAACTATAAAAGCCGTTGGCACTAGACGCCTATAAATTCCCATCAGCATCTCATTTCTCCCCAGGCTTGCTCTATTCCTGATATTCCTACGTCAATGTTCCTAGCCTTTCAAGTCTATCACAAACATATCAGCTTCTTTTACCCACCATTCCTTGCATACCTCATCAATCCCAAATGCATCCTATCCTACTTGCAAATTTCAGAATTAAAATTTTTATAAAATTTATAAATTAAAAAATTTTGAACTTGGGGGCAAAACATTTTCAGAATTGACTGCAACACTGCTTCAGATAAAAAGTCACTTCTATAGTTAAAAGGTAATATTTAGCACATGGAGATCAAGCATAAAGAAATTAAAATGCATAAAATTATTTAATTGTTGCCTAAATGTAAAGTTTTTGACCATTATATCTATTTCATCTTATACAAATACAAATCTGGATGGCCCTGGAGGTTCATTCGCCTCCCTCCCTTCCCCCATTTCTGGATCTTTTCAAAGAGCAAGCTCAGCAGGTCAGAGTTAATCAAAGAACAGGCTCAGATGAGCTGCCAAGGAGCCAAGGCTCCCACTTGCACCAACCAGAAGTTCCTACTGTGAGAGAGTCACCTAGAGGTTCCAGCAAAGATGTGGGACATTATGGGGTGAAGTTCCTCTCCTGGAGCGACCTCCAAGACACGTCCCAGGCCAGAGGTGCCAGCCTAAGCACCTCTCTGCAGGATGGGAGCCTGGGGAATCACATGTGCTCTATTTCTCTGCTTGTACATTTGCCCCCAGTAAACACTAGGTAACCACTACACTGTGCGTTGTGTAGTCTGGGGCATGTGTGTCCCGCCCACTTTGTCCCTTTTCCTGCCAGGCTCTATGCTGTTTTCCAGATGCATTTTTACTTTTAAAGCTCACAGCCTGTGATACATCATTTACACATCAGGAAACTGAGTTCAAAGAAATTTAAAATTATCTACTTATTCACCTTTTAAATTAATGACGAGATAAGAACATAACTGGTGCTAGAGTGTAATTTTCCAAAGTTTAAAAATATGACTTTCGGGGCTTCCTTGGTGGCGCAGTGGTTGAGAGTCCGCCTGCTGATGCAGGGGACACGGGTTCGTGCCCCGGTCCGGGAAAATCCTATATGCTGCGGAGCGGCTGGGCCCGTGAGCCATGGCCGCTGAGCCTGCGCGTCCGGAGCGCTCCGCAACGGGAGAGGCCACAGCAGTGAGAGGCCCGCGTACCGAAAAAAAAAAAAAAAAATGACTTTCATAAAATGAACAATGCCAAAGGTATTATTCAACTCATTAACTAACGGCGGTAACAGTTCAATTTTGAATAGACACAAGATTACTAAAATGAATTTGCTAATAGATGCAAAAATGGTGACTCCATTATAAGGATTCGAGAAATAAGCACCAAAGCACTCGGGGTGCCTCAGTGAACTAACAGAAACAATGAACAGACATTACTCAGGGCTTTGGACTTAACTGCTTCACAAAAAGAACCATTAGGCATTTCCTTTCGCCTAGTGGCACCGTGAAAAAATTACTGATACATTAAGAGTGCCATAAACAGAAAGAAAATTTAGAAATCTCTGCTACAGGGCAATAAAATATCAGGGGCTCTCTCTTTTTCGGCGTTTAAATCAACTGTAACTCTACTGGGTAAAAACTATGCATTATGATGGATAAGAATCATTCACACAACCATCAGTCACAAGTTCTACCCCGACGGAGTTGCCGAACAGCTCAGACAAAAGAAAATGAGTAAAAAGTATACACCCCAAATATAGTCACTGGAGGGTCCACAGAGACAAGCCCAGTACTCCACTGAAAAGACACCAGGTAATCTCTTTTGCTCATTTTCAAGTCTTGAACAAGTTTTCCCAACTCAGATTACAGAAGGTAGTAACAGAAGTAAAGCAAAAATCATAGGAGATGGGAGGGGAGCAAGGGCAGCTACAATCCAGGAGTATTTTCATCAAGAATTGCAGAGTATGCATTGCCAGCAAGGACGTACTACAAGGGACAGTCTGTTATGTGGCTATTGGACACATAATGGTACAACCTTTCTGGAAAGCCATTTGGTAACATGTACTAGAAACCGCAGGGACTCAGATCCCTGATTCCGTAATTCTACTCTCAGAAATTTTCCTTCAACATATAATGTGGACCACGATATAATCTATCTCACAGCATTAATTACAAAAGTGAAACATGTGGAATAACTTAAGTAGATTTCCCAGCTTAAATATTCTTTCCAGAAACCCTGTAAGTCTCAAATCCTTTCTTTGCAATCCACTTAACACACAGGATTTCCTCTATGATGTCTCTTATCACACTGCACTCTAACTTCCGATTTTCACATCTATTTGCTCTATTAGGCTATAATCTCCATAAAGGCCTGGATCACGTATTTCAGTTGCATGGATTTAGCATGATGCCACATGTATAGTAGGCACTAAAAGGTTGGCTCAATGAAATTATTATACAGCCTGAAATACGTATATGTTTCCTCTGTGGAGATGAAAAAATAATTACAAGTATTAGCAACATCAAGACAAAATTATGTCAGAGAAAAGCCTCAGGTTATATCCCAACTACATTGCCAGACCATCAGAATCATTTGCATATATTTTGAAAAGCACAAACTGCCAACATAGGGGACATGCACCACAGTTACTGCTGATGCAGAGAAAGAGATCGCAGCGTCACACCAAGGGGAGCCAATCTCTGCCACTGTGTGTATGTCCTGAATGCACGATCACACGAGGCATTTCCACAGACAACAATAAAGCACTGAAGAAAACCACCGTATGCTATTAGCTTAAAGCAAGTTTGAATAACGATAAATATTATCCTTAAATGTGATGGAGATTGTTTTAATTATGTTAAAAAGGAATCTGGTATGTTTCTCAGGTCAGTGCTTCTCAAACTTTAAGGAGCATAAGACTCACATAGGGGTCTTGTTAAAATGCAGATTCTTATTGTGTCAGTCCAAAGTGGGGCCTGAGATTTGGCATTTCTTACAAGTCCCAGGTAATACCAATAGTGCTAGGATAGGGACTTCAATCTAAGTAGCAAGGTCTCATACAAGGAAATTCATAAATGTAAAGAAGGGTATGAAAAGCTCCATTCTCCTGGGGGTTTTTTGGGAATCCTAAAGCACTATTCTCTCCTCTGATGATTTATCAAATCCCTTCTGATCAGGATTCTCAATATCCTGCAAATGCTACAGTTTAAAATAATGGAAAACACAGAAATGGAAGAGAGGTCATCCCTCCAGATCCCAGGGAAATTAAAAAGATATTAAAAGAATAAAATGAACAACTCTATGCCCATAAATTTTTGATAATCTAGATGAAATGGACGTATTCCTTGAGAGTCTGCCAACACTCACACAAGAAGTAATAAATGATCTGAAGAGGTCTACATCTATTAAAGAAATTGAATCAATAATAACCTTGCAAAACAGAAAACATGAGACCCAGATGGGTTCACTGGTGAATTCTACGAAATATTTAAGGAGAAAATCATACAAATTCTATACAATCTCTTTCATAGGATAGAAGCAGAAGGAATACTTTCCTAACTCATTCTATGAGGCCCCCATTACCCTAATGCTAAAACCAGACAAAGATATTACAATAAAACTACAGATCTCTCGTGATCATACACGCAAAAATCCTCAAGAATATATTAGCAAACTGAATCCAAAAAATGTATGGAGAGAATTATATACCACAACTAAGTGGGATTTATTTCAGGTATGCAAGACTGATTCAAAAATCAATTAATGTAATCCATCACATCAGCAGACTAAAAATGAAAAACAACATGATCATTTCACTACATACAGAAAAAACATCTGGAAAATCCAACGCCCATTCATGATAAAACCTCTCAGTAAACTAGGGATAGAGGGGAATGTTCCCAACTTAATAAAGACTATCTCCAAAATACCTACAGCAAACATCACACTTAATGGTGAGAAACTCAAAGCTTTCCCAGTGTGGTATCAGAAATAACAGACAAATATATCAAAGGAAAATAATAAAGAGCCCAGAAATAGACCCTCATAAATACAACTGATCTTTATCAAAGGAATAAAGGCAATAAAATGGAGCAAAGACAGTCTCTTCAACAAATGGTTCTGGAACAACTGGACATACACATACAAAAATATGAATGTAGACACAGACCTGACAGCCTTCACAGAAATCAAATGAAAATGGATCAAAGACCCAAATGTAAAATACAAAACTTCAAAATTACTAAGACATAAGAAGTAAACCTAGATGACTATGCATATGGTGATGCCTTCTTAGGTACAACAACTAAAAGCACAATCCATGAAAGAAAAAATTAATAAACTGGTCTTCCTTAACATTAAAAACTTCTACTCTTGGGCTTCCCTGGTGGCACAGTGGTTGAGAGTCCGCCTGCCCATGTAGGGTACACGGGTTCGTGCCCCGGTCCGGGAAGATCCCACATGCCGCGGAGCGGCTGGGCCCGTGAGCCATGGTCGCTGTGCCTGCGCGTCTGGAGCCTGTGCTCCGCAACAGAAGAGGCCACAACAGTAAGAGGCCCGCGTACCGCAAAAAAAAAAAAAAAAAAAAACTTCTGCTCTGCAAAGGACAATGTCAAGAGAATGAGAAGACAAGCCACAGCCTGGTAGTAAATATTTTCAAAAGATAGATCTGATAAAGGACTTTTCTTCAAAGAAACATTTAAAACTCAACAATAAGAAAACTCAATTAAAAAATGAGCCAAAGACCTTAACAAAGGCCTCACCAAAACAAGTTATACATGTGCCAAATAAGCACATGAAAACAAGCTCCACATCGATCATCATCAGGGAAACACATGTTAAAACAATACCACAGACACAACTACACACCTATGAGAATGGCCAAAACCTAGAACACTGACAACACCAAATGCCGGTGAGGAAATGGAGCAACAGGAACTCTCATTCATTGCTGGTGGGACAGTAAAACGTACAGCCCCTTCGGAAGATAGCTGGGTGGTTTCTTACAGAACTAAACTTTATCTTACCCTATGATTCAGCAATCACATTCCTCGGTTTTTACCCCAAAGGTGTTGAAAACTTATGTCCTCACAAAAACTGCACATGGATGTTTATCACAACTTTATTCATAACTGTTAAAACTCAGAAGCAACCAAGAAGTCTTTCAGTAGGTGAATGGGTAAACTGTGGTACATCCAGATCATGGAATATTATTCAGTGCTAAGGAGAAATGAGCTATCAAGCCATGAGAAGACATGGAGAAACCTTAAATGCATATTAATAGGTAAAAGAAGCCAATATGAAAAAACTACATACTGTACGATTCTAACTATATGACATTCTGGAAAAGGCAAAATTATGGAAAAAAATTAAAAAATCAATGTGGGGGGGATAAATATGCAGAGCACAAAGGATTTTAGGGCAGTGAAAATGCTGTTATGATTCTATAAGGATATATTTCATTATACATTTGTCCAAACCCATCGAATGTACAACACCAAGAGTGAACCCTACAGTAAACTACGGACTTTGGTGATTTTGATCTATCACTGTCGGTTCATCATCTGTAATAAATGTACCACTCTGGTGGAGGATGTTGACAATGGGGGAGGCTATCTATGCATGTGTAGGGGGTCTATGAGAACTCTATACATGAGAACTCTATACATACTCTCTATACATGAGAGTTCTATGAGAACTCTCAATTTTGTTGTAAACCTGAAACTACCCTAAAAAAAATAAAGTCTTTTTTTTTTTAAAAATTGAAAAGAGGCTCTCAGTAAGTGTTCTTGAGAAGGACATCTCATTTTTCAGGAGCAGGTTACTGATGCCTATACTGGATAGTGGAACTGAGAAATAAGAAATGTAAGGAAAATTGCTGCTATGTCTTCCACTGCCTAGAACGGTTCCTGGTACACGGCAATCACTCCAATAACTATTGAATACATGACTACAATATTTAGCCTGGAAAAAGAGAACAAAGGAAGAAAAATCTGGTTAAGGTCTGTCAGTATTTGAAGGCAATTAAGTAGAAAGTAAGTCAAAGTCTTCTGTATGATTTCAGTCGAAAAATAAGAGAACTAAAGGTCAATTTCAGCTTAAGTACACATTTTAAACAATCAGTTGACCAACAACAGTATGTAATTTCTCAAAAAGTCAGAACTACCCGAACATGTTCAAGCAAAAAAGTCGGAGAGCCATCTCAGAGGGGCGCTACCAAAGACACACTTGCCCCAGAACACTAAGGATTTCTAAAGTCGTCTCTCCACACAGGATTCAGTACTCACAGCACTTTTACTCACATTAAGAATAAACTGCAAGAGTAGTTTTCCTACTTTGAAACAGAAAAATAAAGTTGCCTCAACGTAAACAGCGGCAACTGGGCCAGAAGCACAATTTATACAATTTACACATGGCCTAAGAGTAAATCAAAAGCTTAAATTCTGTAAAGTCATAAAAACAAAAGAAACTATTCCACAGTGATAAATGAACACCTTCAAAGACAATGGTGTGATAAAGATACAGAAATACCCTCAGAATGAAATCCATTTGTTTGAGCATCTGTTTTCCATCTACAAAGAATAACTCTTTCTGATGGATTTAACCAAGAAAAAAAGAGAATACAATTCATTTGAAGGAGAAGTTAATGCACAAACACACCTCATTTCCCTAGAGAACCTCCAAAGACATCTGGTGTTAATGTATCAAAAACCACAGATTTTTTTCCTTTTTGGTGTGACCAAGCCATGACATCTTAGCACTGCGAATATTACAGCTGCCCCCACAGCTCCTCACTTGATGTTTTCAATTGTTTTGTCTAAAAGAACAGTATTATTTCTGATAATGCTACAAAGGACCAATTTACAAGACTTTTTTTAAAATTAAGATTATTTTTTAAATCACTTTAGAAGCTTTTGTTTCGGAAAGCATGTAGCTATTAAAACGCTAATATGGAAAAGGTGTGCTCGGGGGATGCTGCAGACACTTAATACCACCAAAAGAAAGGAAACTGATTCTCTAGATCATGTGGAAAAAGATGGCTTATAAAGTTAATGAGATATTACTTAAGGCAAAAGAAACAATTTGGCCATTAAGAATGAGGATGAACCAAACATTTTTGTCATCAAATATAATGAAACAAATTAAAAGAACAACAAAAATTAAGGCAAGTATGAAAATCAAGTAAAATACATGGAAAAGTTAAACTACAAACACACAAAGTGTAGATATGACAGCAAAGTCTTAGTAAGTGAGAAATAAACTGAAGAGAATAAAAAGAAAGGAGTCCAACAATTATGAGTTATACACCAGGAAAAGCATTAAGAGTCAAAGCAGACACTTTCCCCTTAACACGCAAGAGACTTGAAGACTACCTGGGCTAGATTTCTAATTGGGCAGATGAGTAAAGAGGATTAACCCTTGAAACTGGAAAATCCACTAGTTTGCCTCTTCGATTTCTTAGCTATCCCTGGAGAGCAAAGACATCACAATCCTTAAGCAGAAGCTTTAGCCTGAGGGCTATGTGCCATCCACAAAGGGAAGAAAATTTCTTTAGAAACAAACAAACCAACCTGCCAGTTTTCCAAGTTTCAAAGCAGGCATAGCACTTTAATTTAAACAACAAAAAAGCCATGTTGATACTAGGAAAAACAGTCAGAAAACCCAGGTTGTACTCCTAGCTCCAATATCTGTCTCCAAAGGCTTTCTGTGGGAAAGAAACATTTTATTCCCTGTGTATCAAGTTTATCCCAAAAGTATGAGTCTGTGAGCTCACCCTTGCTGATACGAATAAAAACAAAATATTTGACAAATTATCAAACTAAAGTATCTCTAGTGAAAATTTAGCATCTGATTTGAGACGTGCTAGAAGTGTAAACTAAACATGGAGTTTGAAGATGTAGTACAAAAAAATGTCAACTACTACTGCATTAACAATCGTTTATTTCTCATTACATGTTGAAATTATATCATTTTAGACATTAAAGTTCACCTGTTTTACCTTTTTAAAGAGGCCACTAGAAAATTTTAAAGTACATATGAAATTTAGATACTCAGGAAGTGTTGAATGAATAGAGAAAATCTGTATAGAAGTACAAAACAGAGAAAATCTGTATAGAAGTACAAAACAGATAGAGAAAATCTGTATAGAAGTACAAAACAGATAGAGAAAGTCTGTATAGAAGTACAAAACAGATAGAGAAAATCTGTATAGAAGTACAAAACAGATAGAGAAAATCTGTATAGAAGTACAAAACAGATAGAGAAAATCTGTATAGAAGTACAAAACAGATAGAGAAAATCTGTATAGAAGTACAAAACAGATAGAGAAAATCTGTATAGAAGTACAAAACAGATAGAGAAAATCTGTATAGAAGTACAAAACAGATAGAGAAAATCTGTATAGAAGTACAAAACAGATAGAGAAAATCTGTATAGAAGTACAAAACAGATAGAGAAAATCTGTATAGAAGTACAAAACAGCAACTAAGAGACTGACATTGACTTTTTAATTCATCCACCAGCTATATTCAAATGGAGTGATATTAAAACCTCCCTTTACTTGGTAATCATGAGAATTCTGAAATGTGGACCAAGTCAATTTTTTTTAAAGTTGAAAAGTTTACAGCTGAAAAAGTAAACTGACGTACACTATTTCTTTTGGGCTGAATTGTGTCCCGCATAAATTCCTGTGCTGAAGTCCTAACCTCCTGCACCTCAGAAAGTGACTGTATTTGGAGATAGGGCCTTTAAAGGGGTAATTAAGGTAAAATGAAGTCCTATGAGTGGGGACTAATCCAATAGGACTGGTACCCTTATAAAAATAGATTAGAACACAGATGACCCACAGACCAAGGGGCAACATGTGAGGACACAGAGAGAAGGCAGCCATCTGCAATCCAAGGAGAGGCCTCAGGAGAAACCAACCCTGCCAACACCTTATGGACTTCCAGCCCGAGAACTGTGAGAAGATAAACCTGTTTAATCCAGCCAATCAATGGCACTTTGTTACGGCAGCCCCAGTAAACTAATACACTGTTCCAAACAGTTAAAATTTTTCTAATAACTGATGCAGTTTTGCTTTTCACACTTAAATTACAAACTCAGTGCTTCAGTCACACTAGCCATACTTCAAATGCTCAACAGCCACAGATATTAGATAGCCCAGATCTAAAAAAGAGAACAAACCAGAATGTCTAACAAGAACGCTTAATTAGTTGGGATATGTGACCAAGAAGCATCTTGCTACTATACATTGAAGAATTTTTCATCTGTAATTTAAAAATAAAGGCAAATGCAAATAACTCAGATCTACCCTTATGTCATTCTTATAGGGATTTGCTAAATAGAGATTACAGAAGGGAGTTAACAGTTTAGGACTATGTTTGGTACCAACGAATGTCATCACCAAGGGTTCTTGAGAGATCTGTTGCTGCAAAATGCACAGAACTACTGATGCAGGTGGCCAGTACACATTTATATCACAAAGGAGCCAAAACTCTAGATACAGATTACCCAGGGATTCCCAAATTAGCTTCTAGTAAAGTGGGGAACGCTAATATCCATCTTCAGGTTTTATACTCCTTTTACAAACTTAGGCATTTTCCATGGAAATTAAGTTCCAGAAATACAAGAGACGGTAGGAATACTATACTAGTATATGAATACTAGTATAGGAATGAATCTGAGATATTCCCAGATTCATTTCCACTTAACCATGAGGCATCAAAAAACTATGACCACTATAAAGAATTTCGTGCATCTAGAAATAATAAATTCAACAAGCGTGGAAGAAAAATACAGAATCCAGGAAAAAATAGTTTTGGTAGCCCTAAGTGAACACATTACTAAATAAATAGCTATCTCCTTTGAGAATTAGAAAAATGAATGGATTTCAAAATGTAATAATCAATATAATAAAGATCTAACACAAAATATTTTACATATGCATAGACTCTACTTAAACTTGCTTTTTATACTTTATACTAGCTTAAATTTGACCAAGGAGTTCACGTTTGTATATATTCCTACTTTCCATAAAGAAACTAAGGCTCTAAGAAATTGAGTGTCATGCCCAATGTCACATAACGAGCGAAGAGGATGCCTAAAACTCAAACCCGGACTTCTAGGTCCAGAACTTTTCTATAGGTTTTACCCTGTTGAAGCATTAGAACTATGCCCAGCACACAGTGTCATGTAAATGTTAGTTGTTACAAAAATGTGTCATATAAGAATCCTGACTTGATCAAGTGTGTGCTCATAATACCTAAAATGGTAATTTGATTCATAATAAACCTCAATAATGGTAATTCAGTTTGGAAGAAATAACTCCCAAGAGCATTATGGTCACAGGAATCCTTTCAAAATTTAAATGTATATAATCTTTTTGCAAAGAAATGGAGAGTGATAGATAAAAGGCTTTCTAGCACAAATTTATGATGAAATTATGTGGGGAAAATAAAATGGAACTTTTCAGTTACAGTTTATTATATATACTTCTAAGTGAATGATGATTCATACCAAACTGCTGTATTTTTCTATTCCGTCATATCAACTTAAGAGGGATATAAACACTTTATTTAAGATGCCAATACTTGGGGCTTCCCTGGTGGTGCAGTGGTTAAGAATCCGCCTGCCAATGCAGGGGACACGGGTTCGAGCCCTGGTCTGGGAAGATCCCACATGCCGCGGAGCAACTAAGCCCGTGGGCCAACTACTGAGCCTGTGCTCTTGAGCCCGCAAGCCACAACTACTGAAGCCCACACGCCTAGAGTCCGTGCTCCGCAACAAGAGGAGCCACCACAACGAGAAGCCTGCACACTGTAACGAAGAGTAACCCCCGCGCGCAGCAACGAAGACCCAACGCAGCCAAAAATAAAAATAAATAGATGTCAATACTCAATGTTAAGGGGGATTTTAAAATGTGAGGGACAACTGTGCTGGATTTAAAAAGACTGAACCGAATGCACAGGTAGTCCTAGTTTGGAACAAGCACCTGGAAAAGTTGTTTTGAAAATGAGAAAATTTAAATATGGTTGGGTATTACACACTGACATTTGACATGGAAAAGTAGAGTTATGAACAGAATAAAGCAACTCACAGTACGTTCTCATTTTGGTTTAAAAATACCTAACTGTATTTATACACAGAAAGTATCTGGAGGGATATAAATATGAATATACACACACTAAATGTTCACAAACATGGAGATAACAGTGGTAATCTCTGAGAGGCTGAAATACAGCATTTTTATTTCATTTTTGTTTGTCCATATCTCCTTTTTATAATGCGTATGTACTATGTTGTGAAAGTTTACAAAAATGTTTAAATATCAGTATTTTTAGTAAGCCAGAAATTAAAACCTCTGTAATTATTTGCTCTATGTCATAGGTTTGTGAAATGAGCACATGTAAAATAATGATTCTAAGGATGGTTTTACTCTTCACTTTTATTTTAGCTATGAAGTATTTAAAATACTTTACTTTCAAACATATGGAGTTCTAAATATAAAGCTTGATAAAAACTGAAATGATCAGACACTAAAGCAAAAACAAAATCCAGATTTTTAAGAATATTTTGAAAATGCACCTATACTTACAGAGTTTACAATAGCAATAGTATGTGCTTACCAGTTAAACATTACTCTTCATCAATTTAAAAAAACCTTTAGATAAAACGTTAAGAAGTCAATGAGCAAAATAACTAAAATGTCTGCATTCTTACTATGTATCAGTGTTAAAACGCTTTACAGATACTCTTTAATCTTCATAACTCTCCTTGGAAAGTGTCATTCTATTTTATTGATGAGAAAATCAAGACAAAGAACTATGTATCCAGAAAACATATGGAAACTCCTACTTGGTAATCATTTTGCAATATATACATGTATCAAAGCAAAAGTAATACAACATTATATATCAATTATATCTCAATTAAGAAAAAGAAACTCCTACAAATTAAATTCTTTAAAAACATCACAGACAACCCAATAGAAAAATGTCAAGAATAACCATCATCAAAAAGTCTATAAATAATAAATGCTGGAGAGGGTGTGGAGAAAAGGGAACCCTCCTACACTGTTAATGAGAATGTATACTGGTGCAGCCACAATGGAGAACAGTATGGAAGTTCCTTAAAAAACTAAAAATAGAGCTACCATATGATCCAGCAATCCCACTCCTGGGCACACATCTGGAAAAGATGAAAACTCTAATTCAAAAAGATACATGCACCCCAGTGTTCACAGCAGCACTATTTATAATAGCCAAGACACGTTAGAAACCTAATGTCCACTGATAGATGAATGGATAAAAAAGATGGGGCATATACAAACAACGGAATATTACTCAGCCATAAAAAAAATGGAATAATGCCATTTGCAACAACATGGATGGACCTAGAGATTATCATACTAAGTGAAGTCAGACAAAGACAAATATCATATGATATCACTTATGCAGAATCTAAAAAAATGATACAAAGGAACTTACTTAAGAAACAGATCCACAGACACAGAAAACAAATTTATGGTTCCCAAAGGGGAAATAGAGGGAAGGGATAAATTAGGGATTTGGGATTAATAGATACACACTACTATACATAAAATAGATAAACACCAAGGACCTATTGTATAGCACAGGGAACTATATTCAATACCTTGTAATAACCTATAATGGAAAAGAATCTGAAAAAGAATATATAGATATAGCTACAGATATATGTATAACTGAATCACTCTGTATGCCTGAAACATTAAAAATCAACTATACTTAAAAAAAAGAAAAAGAAAAATGGCAAGAGACAAACATTTCCCAAAGATGTACAAACAACCAATAAACAAGTGACAAGGTCAGCATTCTGCCATAAGGGAAATGCAAATTAAAACCACAGATTCCTCTACACACTCACCGGAATGGCTAAAATTTTAGAATAACAATTCTAAGGATTGAAAATGAACATTCAAGGTGATAAACGTAGCATGAGCTAAGGCGAAAGTATTGAAGCTCCAATAAATGTTCACATAAGTAAACAGTGGGGAGTTCAGCTTGGCTTGGACACAGAGAGGTGATAAAAAAAGTATTCCGGAATAGTGGTTAAGAGTCAGATCACGGGCTTCCCTGGTGGCGCAGTGATTGAGAGTCCGCCTGCCGATGCAGGGGACACGAGTTCGTGCCCCAGTCCGGGAAGATCCCACATACCGCGGAACAGCTGGGTCCGTGAGCCATGGCCGCTGAGCTTGCGTGTCCAGAGCCTGTGCTCCGCAACGGGAGAGGCCACAACAGTGAGAGGCCCGCGTACCGCAAGAAACAACAACAACAACAAGAAAAATATATATATATTTCCCTGAGCTAATGATCATTCCAGAGATGTGCATTTTGGTCCACCTAGCAATTAGTTAATCTGAAGAGAATCAGTTTGTCAGGATGCCTGCTATACTAAATCTGGGTACACATTATAGGTACATCATGCCTAAAAATTAAATTCAAAGAAGTTATCAATACAAAAACTGCCTCTCTGCTATAAAGTATTAAATGTCTGTCTGATGACGGGAATCCCTCTAAATGTAAAGTTAACCTCGAATACTTACCGAACTACTATAAGAGGCCAGGCATTGCAAGGGTCCCTCATCATACACTTTTCTGTGTTTAAACATCTCTCATTTATCTAGAGTCGAAGTAAACTTCTAGGGAGCCCATGCTTCTAGGCCAGTGTTTGAGAAGAGATGGGAATCTGTACAAACTGTTACCCTTAGGAACAGGAGGAAACTAGGAGAACCACTAAATCCCAAAGATCTCCTCCAAGGAGCTCGGGATTCTACCTGGTAGATCTGTGCTTCATAGAGGATATCACAGTTCTTTACAGTTCCCCCACATGCCCTGTCCCAGTGAGGAGCTTACACATGTCTGACTTGACGAGTCTAGGCCTCCTTCCTAAGCCTTTGATAAAACACAGAGGGAGCAGAACTGCCTGTGTTTCCTACTATTTCCTACTTTTCTATTGCTCCAGACCCTTGCTATCTCAGCACTGACCCAGAGATCCAACCATGTTAGCCTTACTGCTGAATCTAAGAGCTTACTGCTCTTGAAGCCAAGTGCTTTACATGTTTTACAACTCATTTATACTCACAGTAACCCTACCAAAGATTCCTATTTTATAGATGTAGAAACTGAAATACAACCAGCAAAGCTCAGATTTAAACCCTGAGACCCTGTTGCCTCACTCCAACCTTTACTATGCAGCACTATCTATATGACATATCTCATTAAACGTAGAGAACACTAGAAATCCCCCTTTCTAACGAAACCTAAAGCACTTAGATTTAGTAACAAATCTTAAAGTCAACAGGCCACCTGAATCCAATGCTCTCTCTCTTGGAAATGCTATTAGTGCCGCCACTGCTGGATAACAGAACTATGAAATTTCATTTGCAAAACATTTATGTTTGCCAGTGCTTTTCTTAACTTAGGAGAAGCCGTTTAGTTATGATTAAACACCCAACCTCTTAACCAAGTCAATGTAAACATATCTGGGTTCAGATTCTAGCTCCATTACTACCTGTTTCCTTTACTTGTAAAATAAGATATGAAGTATATATAAACAACTTAGCACAGCAGATGACTGGAGAGGAAGGAGTCAGTGTTCCCTACTGTTATGATCCTTTGATTGTTTTACCATAAATACTCCCAGGATGTGGGAAAGCTGACAAGTTCAAATCAAATTCAATATCCTGACCCCTCCCAAAAATACTCGTGAATTCATGGGTTTAGAGAAAACTTTTTTTTTTTTTTTTTTTTTTTTGTGGTACGTGGGCCTCTCACTGTTGTGGCCTCTCCCGTTGTGGAGCACAGGCTCAGCAGCCATGGTTCACGGGCCCAGCCGCTCTGCGGCACGTGGGATCTTCCCGGACTGGGGCACGAACCCGCGTCCCCTGCATCGGCAGGCGGACTCCCAACCACTGCGCCACCAGGGAAGCCCTAGAGAAAACTTTAAACATGAAAAAGCTATGCATTCTATTTAAATTGATGAACTGATAAACTAGAAGTTCTACACAACAGAAACACAATAAAAACTGGTAAATAAAAAATGTTTATCACGCAATTAGCACACAAGTCAGTTACTACACTCGACAATGACTGCGACTAACAATTAGCTTCAAAGAACTCATTCTTACACGTATTTCCATGTGAATTACAATGCCTTTACACTTAGAAATAATAAAAATTCTTGAGTATTACATCTTTAAAGCATTTTTTATTGGGTAACCTCAGGCATTTTCCATAGATTACAAACGGTCACCATGGGCAGGCAATAATAAAGGTAATAAGGACTGACCTTTACCCCTTTGGCGTCTAATGTTCTACTGTTAAAGATTAGTTAAGGCTGTTAAGGGCCTAAGAGCTCACATTACAAGTAGGGCTTAGTCTTCTCCAGGTGAAGGGCATGAAATACATCATCTTTTAGCCCTCACAACAACTCTACACCGCAAGGACTAAAAACTATCCTCGTTTTTTTCAGATAAGGAAACTGAGGCACAAGAGGGGTTGAGTAATATGCCTAACTGGAGGACATCTGAGGCAGATTGGAAACCATTCTGGGTCTGGAGTCCAGCCCTCTTAACCTCATCAAGGCTCTGGGGGTGAGCACATCAATATCACTGTAAAACGTGTTAAGAAATACGGTACCAGTGGGAAGCAGGGGTTCCAACGGGGTAATAGCATGCTCCATAACGGATTACTGGTCTCTGCATTAAAAACATAAAAACGCCACATTAGAACTTCTAGCTAATTAAACAGCGCGCGAAATCCTCAGTACATTTGGTCTCCGGGGCGGAGCACCGAGCGAGCCGCGCTCCTGGCGTGCGGGCCCGGGCACGGCAGGCAGGGCGCGCGGCGGCGGGGACGCGGGGGACTCGAGCCCGAGGGGTTCCAGGGCGCCAGGGGCAAAGCATGCGGGCGCCACGCGTGCCTCGACAGGGCCGCCCCATCCAGCGTCTCCCCGCGCCGCCGTCACCATCCGGGGACCGGGGGAGCCAAGAAAGCCAGAGCGGCGAGGGGCGGCCACCTCCTCCCCGCCCCGGCCTGTAGCCCGCACGCCGGGAACGAAGGCGGCGCGCTGGGCTGCTGTCGCACTTACATAATGGCGGGTGGAGCCACCAGCGAGCGGAGCGCAGACTGCGGGAACGAGGGCGATCGACCGCTCGGCGCTCGGCTGAGAAACCTCGGCGACGCGTGCTCCCCGCTCGCAGATTTAAGTGAACGGCGCTTGAGGCGGCCCCGCCTCCTTCCGGGAGCCGGAGGCGCGTGCAAGCAGCTTGCCCCGCCTGAACCGCGTGTCCACGCAGGTGAGGGCGCCGTACTATCTGCTCACCCGGCCGCTGCATTCTTCCCGCGCCGCACTCTCTTCTAGGCTAGCTCGTACCCGAAGCCATCGCTGGTGTTTCTGCCGAGCGCTCGTCACTGAACTTTGGCACGGAGGCCGCTATTTGCTCCAAACCAAGCATTAATTTCCCCGTTACCCTTCGTCAGCTTGGCATCAGAGCCAAGCAAACGTCCCAAGTTATCCAGAGCCCGTTTTCTCGGTCCTCATTCTTTTTGATCTCTCGCTTGAAGCTTGTGTACTTAAGGAGCACGCCTTCGTTAAAGTCTTCACTTGGTTGCAACAATCACAGAATGTTTTCGTTGGCAGGAACTTTAAGCTGCTTACTTGCAGCTCCGCTCGCTCCAACACTCCCAACTTTAAGAGTTCATTCTGTGGCCACGCAGCCTTTTCCAAGACTGTGCAAACCAGATCAATAGATTTAGACTCCCTAGGCTTTACCTTTTCCAGGCTAAACTCTTGTTCTTTCGAGGTTCTTACAGGACATGATTTTTAGACTCCACCATCGTGGTTCCCATCCTCTGTATTTAATGTTGCTCAGAAACTGTGATTCTGACAGCTGTTGAGAACCGTGCAACTGTCAGCACGTGACAACTCGTGCAAACCCCTGCGCTAAGAGACGTGACCAACTCTATCACGGTTTCTATTAGGCGGATCCCTAGGACACACAACCATTAAAATGCCTAGCTGAGAAAGTTCTAGCCAACAGCTGATGGCAGGCCCCCGACCTCCCAAAGGGCTTGAAATTGTGAATATGTTTCTTAAGACTCAGAAGCATCTCTCTCAAAGACCCGAGAGCCATTCCCTGCAGAGGCAGTCTTCAGGAAGGGTAGGGCCTCTGTCTCCCAGTCTCTGGGAGGATAGACTCCTCACTTCCGCAGCTGCCAGTTAGCAAACGAAGCTGGTCTAGTCGCTTTTATACTGACCGACGCTTTGCAATTTTCACTTCTCTAACTTTATTGAGCTCCCACTCTTGCCCGTCTCTCATCCTCCCTTTAAAACGTTCCAGTCGCCTCTCCACAAATAGGAATAGAACTCAGCTCTTTCTCGACTGTCAGTAGTTACTAAACAAAACCTATTTTCAACGCTCCAACTAATACCCGTCTGTGTTTATCTTGGACACTGGACACAATGTTCCAGGAGTGATGCAACCATAGAAAAGTACAACATTGCCCATGCTCATTAACTTTTTCAGCTGCCAGATCAAATAGAACTTGCAGGTGTTTTTCACATTCACCACTATTAAGCCAAGGCTACACCTATCTCACAGTCAATTTTAGACCAAACTGCTAGGGACTTTACAGTTATCATTGTAAAATTAAATATTATGACTTTGCCATCACAGTTACATGGGTGGGCCATTTCAACTATGTTACTTACTAGCTGTGAGACATTGGAACTCTACCTCAGTTTCCTCAGATATAAAATGGGAACAATGTTGCCTACATTGGAACGGTTCTGTAAGGATCAAATGACTTGGTATGGATAAACACTTGGGCAGGTGCCTAGCACTTACAGGTTTGCAACAAACGTTTGTCCCTCTCCATCAATATGAGACGTATTCCACTTACACCTTATGACATCCTTGTTTATATTTGTAACACACATCCTTGCAAAGTTTTCATGTGTAATCTTGCTCAAGTTTCTCCCAAAGTCATTACTGAAGAAAACTGAAATATTAACCACAATAAATGTCAAAAGTCCACGTTTCAAGATGCCACTAGTGAAACTAAAAGACAACAGACTGGAGGTGGAGGGAGACTGTGCCCATGTAATAGCCAAGTGGTTGCTATATCTATATCAGTAAAAAGCAAACAGACCAGTAAATGGATGACCAAGGATGCTACAGAGTCCAAGCTCATACTGCTTGCCCCACTGACAGACCAATAAATTCAGAGACAATTTGTTGGGGCAAGGAATAGCTACTTAATTCAGAAAGTCAGCAGACAGAGAAGATGGTGGACTAGTGTCCCAAAGAACGACTTGTCTGGGTTTGGATGCTAGTTTCTTTTACAGGACAAAGAGGGGGAAGTGAGGAGGTGAAGTAAAAAAAAAGTGATACATTATTGTAAATGTTCCCTGGTTCCAGCCAGACTCTGGAGGGGATGTGTTAATTTCTTCTTTCCTGCAGCCATTCATAGGTGGGCCTAGTCATGATGTTTCATATGAGCCAAAGGAAAGTATTTTAGCTTAAGGCTCAGCATGGGAGGCAGGGTTCCGAGAGAAGGGCCATTATGTATACTTTAAGGCATAGGCAACATCCCTTTAGTGATTAACTTGTAGCAAAAGCAATAGAATACAAAGGTTAAAGTAAAAGAAACAGATCCAATATGGAGTCAGATTTGTTCTTCTTTATTACAAGGATATATACCGGCAAATTACAAAAGGTATTCAAATGGCAAACAATGTGAAAAACACAGCCTCAATAGCATTTGGAGAGCAAATTTGAACAATGAGATAAATTTACTTGCCAGATTGCAAATAGTATTTTAAATAATCAGACACATTTACACTGGTTGAGTAATTATTATGTTCCAGTCACTATGCTGAGGTCTTTGTATTTTATTTAATTACCCTAAAATGTAGGCTCCAAGAGAACTAGGACCAAATTTTAATTGTTCACTTTTCAATCCTCACACTCGGGCACAGTTGCTGGCAAAGAGTAAGCAATCAGTGAGTATTTACTGAATGTTCATAATGAAATTGTTTGCAACAGCAATAAATATTAGCAGTAGCCTAGACTGCTTCTTCTCCAGTTCTTCTCACAGCTGACTCATCCAACCAGCCTCAGCACAAAACTGACTTCCTTCCCCTGGTTACTCTTTATTTCATCTAGGCTTGTTTGTTTGTTTTCCTGCAGAGCTATACTCACAATCTGTAGTTATTTAACTTACTTGTTTACTTGTTTATGGTTTTTCTCCCCCTGCTAGCGTGAGAGCTTCCTAAGAGCAGGAACCATATCTGTTTTGTTCATTGCTATTTCTCCAGGCAAACAAGATACCTCACCCATAATAGAGATTCAATAAGTGTTTGTTGGGCTTCCCTGGTGGCGCAGTGGTTGGGAGTCCGCCTGCCGATGCAGGGGACGCGGGTTCGTGCCCCGGTCTGGGAGGATCCCGCATGCCGCGGAGCGGCTGGGCCCGTGACCCGTGGCCGCTGGGCCTGCGCGTCCGGAACCTGTGTTCCGCAACGGGAGAGGCCGCAACAGTGAGAGGCCCGCGTACCACACACACACACACACAAAAAAAAAATGTTTGTTAAATGGATTAATACGTGGTGGGAAAAAATGAAAAATTATAGTGCATCATATCAGCAGTTATTAAAAAGAATAAGCTAAATCAATATGCCCTCATGTGGGAAAATGTCTATGACAGGGTAAATTTTATAAATGCAAGTGGTAGGAAAAATCCTACCTATATTATTTAAATGTATTTGAATAACCATACAAAGAGAATTGTTAGAAATGACCTCTGAGATAAAGGGATGGATTACATAGGAGGCAGCAGACTCAGGGAAATATCACTTTCTAGTTTATATATGTTTGTATTTTATTACTTAAATTTTTGCAATATGCATAGTAAAGAAATTTAAGGTTGTGAAAATGTATATTAAAAGGAAATTAATGGTCATTATTGTTAATCCCTGTCATATTTTGGGATTCCAGGGAAAGGAACATATATACATACATAGTATAATTTTCAGAGGAGAAATTCCATAGCTTCCACCAAATTTTCAATGGATCCTATGATCCCCAAAAGTTCCATGGGATAGGATGGAACCTCTAGTAATAGGTTATGCATTTTTCTCTACGATACATAGATGGCTCTCCCATCTCCCTCCCCAACTGTCTTCCATTCTGCCCCCATTTTCTTGAACTGGTAGAGTTCAAAATATATGTTGTTTTAAAGATTTTATAATAAAAAATTTCTGGAGTGAAATAAGTTTTGAAAACACTGCACACTGTTACCAACCTCCTTTGAGATTTATAGCACATTATACATCTTTAAACATCTCATGTTTGTCTCCAAACCCAGAATGTCTCAAAACTATTGGAGCGTGGGACACTGTTTGCTTGGTATATCTTTTAAAATCTTGCAGAACAGTATTCCTCCAAACAACTGTTGGAGGAAAGCTACGAGAGGCTATGAGCACAGGTGCTAACACCTCTTTCCTTCAACACCTGTTCTCCCTACTGCTGCCACTAAGTGGTCTTGGAATTTCTGGTCTTCAGTCAGCTTCTATCACCTCATGTACTTCAGCAATTTTTGTTCAGAAAATCAAATCATCCTCTCAACTTCAGAATGTGTGTTTATGCCGATCTCACTTTAACAGTTCAAACAGTATTAAGCTGCCTTTAGAATATTTCCACTTAAATGTCTCACCATTATATCTGATTCAAGTGGCTAAAACTGAAATCATTCATTTATTCCTCCTCCCAGAGTCTCCATTTCTTTCCTTAGCATCATTATTCTTCTGCAGTCCTTGATAAGTAACTTTAAGTTGCCTTTTCTTTCATTCCATAAACTCAGTAAGGTGCCAACTTTTGTTCTACTGATCGCTTATCCCAGCCTGCTGAGGTCAATACGAATCAAGATTCAATCATCCTTGTCATTTCCTCTCAACTATCAATCAAAATTTTCATTATTTTAAAGCCTATCTAAAGGATCATCTTCTCTGAAAAGTCTTCCCTGAGATTCACTCAAGCCTCTCACAATTAATCTTACTTTGCTCTGTAAGCTCATTACATTCTTTTGTGCTTCTTTTATAACCCTTTATTTTATAGCCCTTTTATAGCCACGTGGTCTGATAAAGTAGAGTTCATTTTATTTATTTATTTATGTTTGCAGTACGCGGGCCTCCCACT
This sequence comes from Phocoena phocoena, assembly GCF_963924675.1. Taxonomy (NCBI): domain Eukaryota; kingdom Metazoa; phylum Chordata; class Mammalia; order Artiodactyla; family Phocoenidae; genus Phocoena; species Phocoena phocoena. The sequence goes on from NC_089227.1 coordinate 95,536,604, forward strand.
GTTGCGGCCTCTCCCGCTGCGGAGCACAGGCCCTGGACGCGCAGGCTCAGCGGCCATGGCTCACGGGCCCAGCCGCTCCGCGGCATGTGGGATCTTCCCGGACCGGGGCACGAACCTGTATCCCCTGCATCGGCAGGCGGACTCTCAACCACTGCGCCACCAGGGAAGCCCCAGAGTTCATTTTAAATGTATGCCACCTCATGCTCCCAGAAGGCTACTTGTGCTCCTTCACCTATACATTTCAAGCATTAGAAAGAAAGGAGGAAGAATGAAGAAGATACACCACCTACCGTATAAAAAGGTGTGAAAGACAAAATGCATTTTATTCAGGCTACTGCAACAGGGATCACACGCTAGATCCCCTAAGATCCAAGTGCCTCCACTATGTGGTTTTGCTTTAGATGTCTATAGGGAGGTATAGACGAGTCTCAGGTGGGGTGATTTGCAGTTGGGGTCATTTTGCAATCAGGGTCATTCCTCAATCAGCTGAACATGAAATTATGTGTGTGTTTAGCTACTTTCAAGCAGACAAACATTTCTAATATCAGCTAATCATTCATGAGATAAAGAATGCTGAGCTGGATACACCTGGAACTAATGTCAGTTATATCTCACTTGAGAAAAAAAAGAAAAAGAGAGGGTGGGGAATTTCTCAGCCAGTACTGTTTTCCCGGAGCAGAGGCTCAGATCAAGTTCCATATTTTAAAGGCTTCCCGAAAGTCTCACACAATGCTTTTGTCTAAAAGTAATTGTCTGGTGGCACTTAATCACATGGCTCCACCTCGCTTTAAGAGAGGCTGGGAAGTGTAATCACTTAGATGAGATGCAGTAGGACCAGATAAGAATGGGTGTTATTACTAAACAGGTAAGGGAAAACAGATGTTCAGAGAGGACTAGCCAACTAGCTTGTCCCTCACTAGGCTCTGTATTATCTGCTGCCTGCTGCCCTTCTCCACCCTAGCATCTTTCTAATCTAGTCCTCACAAGGTAGCCAAAGCTCCCTTTTTAAATTGTAAAATTGGTTATGTCCCTGCTTGCTCAAAACTCATCAGCTGTTTTAAGAATATAACCCAAACCAAAAAGGTCCTGAATAATCTGGACTTTTCCTATCTCCAGCTTTATCTTATTCTTCTCCTCACATGCTTGTTTCCGTTGTGTTTTTAAACAGAACAAGTCTTTCTACTTTCTTTTTCCCTCTCCTAGAATGTTCTTCCCTGGCCCCGCCAAGTTCTTTACATAATTGGCTCATTCCCAGCTCACATGTTACCTCTTCCAAGAAGCCTACCTTGATTTTCCTTTGTAAAATTACCTCCCCTAGTTACTCTCTATCTTATACACTGTTTCTCTTCTTTAGAACACTTAATCTTGTTAACTTATGTACTGACCTTTTCCATTATGAGGCAGGGACTTGGCCTGATCTGTTCACTGCGGTATTCTGAGTGTCAAACACCCTGCATAGCACATAGCAAGCATTCATTGTGTATACATACACTATATATAAAAATTATGTTAAAAACTAGCCCTGTTTTAAGACATAAATAATAAGACATACATGTTTTTGATTGAGAAGACACATTATCACTAAAAATAAAATAAAAATAAATAAAATTAAGAATCCCCAAATAAATCTAATAAATTTAGATTTTCAAAGTATCAACAAGATTTTTATGGAATTTTATAAACTGATTTATAAGTATGCCACGAGAAGAATAACATTTTTTGGGGAAAAAAAAGGTCAATAAGGACAGACTTTCCTAGTAGGTTTAGAAAAATATATATCACCATAATAATGTAAAAAAGGTATCACTAGCATAGAAACAGTTTGATAGAACAAAACAGAGTTCAGAAACAAATTCATATGCGGGAATTGAGTTTATGTGTGATATTTTTAATTAGAGGAAAAAATACAGTGGTATATTTAATAAATATTCTGATGCAATTATCTATTCATGGAAATGATGAAAATCAATTGCTACTTCAAGCCATATAAAGATAAATGTCTAATGTATTAAAAAGCAAAATAATAAACAACAAGGACTTACTGTATACCACAGGGAACTGTATTCAATATCTTGTAATAACCTATAATGGGAAAGAATCTGAGAAAGAATATATATTCTTTATATAACATATTATATATGTGTACATATATGTGCATATATGTATATATACACAATTTATGTCGTTCTGTCTATATTTTTTGTAACTACTGCCACCTGTGCTTTGTTGAAAACCACCTGACCCCCATCCCACTCCCACCTGGTAAATATGAGACTCATTGAGGACATCAATCCAATTCATAATTTTTGGTCACTTTTAGTATTAAAATATGCTTCTTTTAGTATTAGAATATGTTTATTTTAATATGAAAATTAAATATTATGGTAAAAACTAAATACTGAAATAGGCTCAGTTATTAAGATTCAGAGCTTTTCATTATAAAACTTAGGTCTCGGGCTTCCCTGGTGGCGCAATGGTTGAGAGTCCGCCTGCCAATGCAGGGGACACAGGTTCGTGCCCAGGTCCGGGAAGATCCTACATGCCGCGGAGCGGCTGGGCCCGTGAGCCATGGCCGCTGAGCCTGTGCGTCCAGAGCCTGTGCTCTGCAACGGGAGAGGCCACAACGGTGAGAGGCCCGCGTACCGCAAAAAAAACCCAAAAAAACTTAGGTCTCATGTTTGATTCAAAACTTTTATCCTCTCCCACCTCTAGACTTGTGGGGCTAGCAATTCTGAGTGGAGAAGAAAGCATCCTGCTGTTTCACACCCCCTGATGCTTCTTTGGGATTAATGCTCAACTTTGGAGCGCGAAGAGGTAAAGGGTCAACAGTCTGCCGAAATGACATTACTGTCCCCTCTCTGTTGGTTATCTTTTGTTTGATTGCAGTCATCAGCGTGAACTGAACGTGACATCATCTCACCGCATTGGTGAAAGAATCACAATGCATCATGCATGGAAGGATAAAGGAATCAATTCAAAACATCTATGTGCTTAGGCTGGTACCACACATTGCAGAGACCTGGGCAAGCCTGCAGTCCCTAATTTCAGCTACTTGCAATCTGGAGCCTGTCTGCAGGCAGAGGATCCATTTTTTTAAACCTCCCAGCTACTAGTCACTCACGAGTTTGGTCATTACCTCCTCAACTCTAGGCCACACCAAATTGTCATATACTTTGGTTTGGGTTTCTCAGAAGCAAAATCTAAATCAGGGATTTAAGCGCAAGTAGTTTATTTGGAGGTGCAGAACCCCTTGTAGAGTGATTGAGTTGGCCAAAAAGTTCGTTCAGTTAGTGAATCCGTTGTTCGGTAAAGTTCTTTGTGAAAATGAAAAATGTGTCTTTTATTTGTACTTAAAACCGAACGAACTTTTTGGCCAAGCCAAATATTAAAGATGGCAATAAAGGAAGGGTGCATAAGCCAGGTACCACTATAGGAGACTGGAGCTGAATCCCATGGGAAATGTGTGTGTGTGTGTGTGTGTGTGTGTGTGTGTGTGTGTGTGTGTATTTCAGGAGTTTCCTACTTGAGGGATATTTATACATCAACTGTTAAACATCAGTTGTTTGTTGTTAATATATAGGAATACAATTTATTTTTTACTTTAGCCTTGTATCCTGTGATCTTTTTAAATTCAGTTATTAGTCATTTAACATGTTTTTGTAGATTTAGAACCTACAGATGAAGTTGCTGCAAATCGATTGATCATATTTTCGGCAATAAAGACAGATTTATTTCTTCCTTTCTAATCTTCATGCCTTTTATTTATTCATTTTTATTTTTGCCTTATTGCCTTGGTTAGGAACTCCAGTATAATTTTGAAAGGAAAAACTGAGATCAGGCCCTTTGGGAACTATGCCTTGTTCCCAAACCTAGGCATAGAGTACCCAATCTTTCACCATTAACTATGAGGTTAGCTGTAGGGTTTTTTGAAATGTGCTTTTATCAGACTGAGAAATTTCCTTCCTATTCCTTAGTTTGCTAAGATTTTCTCTGTAAGTGTGTGTAAATTTGGTGAAATGTCTTTTTTTACACCTATTATAAGAAGATTATATGGTTTTCCTACTTAATTTGGTTACTATGGTAATCATATTGATTGATTTTCAAATGTTAAACCAATCTTACTTAACTTCTGGAATTAAATACTACTTTGTCATGATGGATTATCCACTTTATATATTGCTAGGTTTGACGTACATTTTATTAAATATTTTGCATCTATGTTCATGAGCAAATATTAGTATTAAGCATGCCTTTCTTGTAAAGGAATTCCTTTCACAGTTTTTGTTTCACTGTAATTCTAGCCTCATAAATTGAGTTGAGAAAAGTTCCTTCTTCTTGCATTTTCTAAAAGTTTATGTAAGAGTGGTTTTATTTCTTCCTTAACTATTTGCTATAACTCACTAGTGAGGCCACTTGAGCATGGAGTTTTTTAGAGAGGAATATTTTAAATGGCATATTCAATTCCTTTAAGAAATACAGGATTATTCATGTTTTATATTTATTCTTATACCAGTTTAGGTAATTTCTGTTTTTCTAGAAATGTTTCCATTTCATCCATACCATCACATTTATTAATATAATAATATTAATATTCCTTTATTATCCTCTCAAAATCTGAAGGCTCCAAGGTGATAATCTTTGTCTTTTTCTGATATTGGCAATTTAGTTTTCTCTCTTTTCTTACTTATTGCTTAGCTAGAGTTTTATCCATTTTATTAATCTTCTGAAAAGATGTTTTGATTGTATCAATTCACGCCATTGTTTTCTTTTTATATCTTATAAATTTGCATTTTTATTTTTCTTCTTTCTTTCCTTCTACTTATTTTGGATTTAATTGCTCTTCCTTTTTACCTCCTTAAATAGGAGGCTTAGGTTAGTGGTTTTATATTCTTCTCCTCAACTATAAGCATTTAAATCCATACATTCCCCTTTAAGCATTCTTTAAGTGCACCCCCAAATTCCCAGATGTTGGGTTTTATTATCATTCAGTTCAAAATATTTTCTAATTTTCTTTGATCCATGTGCTATTTAGAAGTGTGATGTTTAATGTCTAAATATTGGGAGATTTTCCAGATATATTTTTGCTATTGATTTTTCATTTAGTTCTTCTAATGTCTGAGAATATACATTGCAAATTTATACATTTGCTAAGACTGTTTTTGGGATTTAACATGTGATTTATCCTGGAGAATGTTCCATGTGTATTTGAGAAGAATGTGTGTTCTGCTGCTGTTAGATGGAATATTCCTTACATGTCTGTTAATCCATTTAGTCTAAATTATAGTTCAAGTCCAATGTTTCCTTAATGATTTTCTGTCTGGATGATCTCTCCATTATTGAAAGTGAGGTATTGAAGTCCCCTATTATTATTGTATTGATGTCTATTTCTCCCTTCAGATCTGTTAGTATTTGCTTAATATATTTAGGTGCTCTGATGTTGGGAGCATATATATTTACAGTGTTCCATCTTCTTGATAAATTGTTCCTTTTGTCATTATATAATGATTTTCTTTGTCTCTTATTACCATGTTTGGTTTAAAGTCTGTTTTGTCTGATATAAGTATAGCTACCCTGCTCTTTTTGGCTTCCACATGTATCGAATGTCTTTTTCTATCTCTTTACTTTGAGCCTATGCGTGTCCTTACAGTTAAAGTGAATCTCTTATAGGCAGCAGGTAGTTGGTTCTTGTTTATTTTTTTAAAAATCCATCCAGTCACTGTGTATCTTTAATTGACGTATTCAATCCATTTACATTATAGTAAGTGTTGATAGGTAAGGACTTACTAATACCATTGTTTTCTGGCTCCTTTGTTCCTTTTCTTCCTCTCTTGCTGCCTTCCTTTTTTTTTTTTTTGTCGTACGTGAGCCTCTCACTGTTGTGGCCTCTCCCGTTGTGGAGCACAGGCTCCGGACGCGCAGGCTCAGCGGCCATGGCTCACGGGCCCAGCCGCTCCGCGGCACGTGGGATCTTCCCGGACCGGGGCACGAACCCGCATCCCCTGAATCAGCAGGCAGACTCCCAACCACTGCACCACCAGGGAACCCTGCCTTCCTTTTTGAATTGATGATTTTCCATAGTGGTATGCCTTGATTCCCTTCTCTTTATTTTTTGTGTATATACTGTAGGTTTTTGTTTTGTGGGTACCATGAGGCTTACACAAAACATCTCATGAATGGAACAGTCTATTTTACACAGATCACTTCAATCACTTACAAAACCTCTAAACTTTTACTCCTCACCACCTCATTTTATGTTTTTGATGTCACAATTTACCTCTTTTTATACTGTGTATTCATGAGCAAATTATTATAGCTATAGTTATTTTTAATACTCTTGTCTTTTTAACCATGATTCGAGAGTTAAGTGGGTAATACTCCCCCACATTACAGTATTAGAGTATTCTGACGTTGAGTATACACTTACCTGTACCAGCGTGTTTTATGTTTTCATATGTTTTCCTGTTACTGATTAGCATCTTTTCATTTCATCTTGAAGAACTCCCTTCAACCTTTCTTATAAGGCAGACCTAGTGGTGACCTCAGCTTTTGTTGATTGTAAGAAGTCTTTATGTTGCCTTCATTTCTGAAGGACATATTTTCTGAGCAAAGTATTCTTAGGTGGCAGTTTTTGTCTTTTAGAAGTTTGAGCATATCACCTCACTCTCTCCTGGTCTGTAAGGTCTCTGTTGAAAAATCCCCTTATAGATGTGCGGCGGTTTCCTTGCAAGTTACCCTCTTTTAAGATTCTTAAAAGATCTTCTTTTAAGATTCTCTCTTTGACTTTGTGCTTTGAGTTTTTTATAATGTGTCTTGGAGATGAATTTTTAAAGTTGATTTTGTTAACCTATGAGCTTCATGAATTTGTATATGCAAATCTCTCTGCAGATTTGGAAAGGTTTCATTTCATTCTTTTTTTAAAATTTTTTAAAAAATTATTTATTTATTTTGGCTGCACTGGGTCTTCATTGCTGCACTCGGGCTTGCTCTAGTTGCAACGAGCTGGGGCTACTCTTTGTTGTGGTGTGCGGGCTTCTCATTGCAGTGGCTTCTCTTGTTGCGGAACACAGGCTCTAGGCGTGAGCTTCAGTAGCTGTGGCACGCGGGCTCAGTAGTTGTGGCTCACAGGCTCTAGAGCATAGGCTCAGTAGTCATGGCAGACAGGTTTAGTTGCTCTGCGGCATGTGAGATCTTCCCGGACCAGGGCTCGAACCCGTGTCTCCTGCGTTGGCAGGCAGATTCTTAACCACTGTGCCACCAGGGAAGTCCCTCATTTCGTTCTTTAAGTAAGCTTTCTGACCTCTTTTCTCTCTTCTCCTCCTGGAACTACAATTATTCACAAATTGGTTCTTTGTATAGTATCCCATAGATCATGTAACCTTTCATCACTCTTTTTCATTCTTTTTCTTTGTTTTCCTCTGACTGGATAATTTCAAAGTTCCTGTCTTCTATCTCCCAGATTCTTTGTTCTGCTTGTTTTATTCTGATGTTGGTGCTCTCTGTTGCAGTTTTCATTTCATTCATTGTATTCTTTAGATCCAGGATTTCTGTTTGGTGCATTTTTATGATTTCTATCTCTTTGTTTAATTTCTCATTTTTTTTCATATATCACGTTCTTTATTTCACTGAGTTGCCTTTGTGTGTTTTCTTGTCACTCAGTGAGTCCCCTTAAAATAGCTATTTTGAATTCTTTATTGAATCATTTGCAGATTCCCTTGTCTTTGGGTTTGTTTACTAGAAGATTATTGTGATCCTTTTGTGGTGTCATGTTACTTTGATACTTCATGTTCCTTGAAGTTGTCTATTGTCGTCTTCACATTTGAAATAGCAGTCACCTCCTCCAGTCTTTGCTAATGGCCTTCAGGAGAGAGATACCTTCCATCATCCCTACTAGAGACTCTGAGGTTATCTCAGACTTTCTATGGGTACCCCAGCTCCACACTTCTTGTGACAGAATTTTAAAGCTGTATGACCTCTCTGGATCTTGCAAAACACCAGGTGTGTGCTGACAGCCTCTTTCGTTTTCCAAAAATAATCATGCTAAAGCTCAAGTTTGTGGTCTCTCCCCAGCCTGCAGATTTGGATCTGTGTGTGCTCACTAGTCATCTACCAACACTTGCTGTCTCTGCCACTGTCTGGAGCACGTACAGGGAGCTGGCCACAGGCTTGGCAGGTGTGTGGGTTAGATGCATGGAGTGCTGTGGATGCCTGTGGGCCAGTTGGGAGGATCTCCATGTTAGGTGTTCCCAGTGGCTTGTGGGTGGGCTTGTGGATGGAGTCTATGGGCGTTAGTAGGATCTGCATCCTTTTAATGCCCTCTCAGTTCTATATTCAGCTCTCCCAGTCTCTTCCTGCCCCTCAGTCGTATAGCTCATGATTCTGTACTCTGGGTGGGGCAAGAGAGAAATGAATCCCTTTGGCAGCATCCTGCACAGTTGGGGAAGCCATGTGCTCACTCACTCACTTTTTCCCCTGTAGGATAAATCACAGCTGAGAAGACCTCTCTTGGCCTTAAACTGTGCCACCTTGGGGAGGGATAATGTGGGTAAGATCAAGCTGTTCCTTTTACCTACTCCAGTGAATCCAAATTTATGTTTCTTTTGCTCCAGTGGTGTGCTGGAACTTCTCCTCTGGAAACCTGTACTGCTACAAAGGGTCTCTCATCCATGGGTGATTGTCTAAGACAATGTTTTCCAGAGGCTCTCAGAGAGTCGCTGAGGGAGGCTAGCATTGGTACACAGGTAGTCACAGAATCCACAGCCAGGACTGAGGTCTGTTTGCCTATCATCCAGCACAGAGGTGGGAAAGATTCCTCACGGGTCCCTTAGCATATGGTGCTAGGTCCCACAGCTCCCTCATAGGCACTTTTGCCCATGGATAGATGCCATCTTTTTGTTGTTGTTGGGGGGGCACAAATAGAAAAAGTGTCTTATGCCACCATGATGCTGATGTCACTGAATTTTTCATTTTAAATATTGTAATCTTAAATACTAGAAATTCCATTTATTATTTTTAAAAATATCTATTTTCTTTTAAATCCATGAGCATAATTATAATAGCTATTTTAGAATCCTTACCTGCTAATTCCATCATGCCTGTCATTTTGGGATCTCTTTATTGCCTTTTTCTTTCTTCCTAGTATGGAACAAGTCTTTCTGCTTCTTTGCATGTCTAGCAATTTTTGGTTGGATGCTAGACATTATTTTTTTATGTGGTTGAGTGTTTGAATTTTGTTTTATTTCTTTAAAAATCTTAAAGTTTTGTCAGCCAGTTAATTAAGGATCTGTTTTACACTTTTGAGGTTTGTCTTCAGCCTTTGTTAGGACAGGTCTACAGTAGCCTTTACTCTAGGACTATTTAGTCATAGTTCTAAGGCATGACTCTTCTGAGGTCTCCAGTGAGGGTCCTGTGTATTTAGTGGCTTTCTCCTCTCTGGCTGGAAGGAACTCCAATATCTCCCAATCCTGTGTGAACTCTGGGAATTGTTAGCTTACTGTATTCTGGATGTTGTCCTTTGGCTGGTCTTGTAGACACATGGCCAGAATTGAATTCAGTCAAAGACTTGAAGGGATCTCTATGCAGGTTTCTGGAGCTCTTTTTCTGCATGGTTCCCTGGTACTCTTCCCTGAAAATCCCTGTGTCGTTGGCCTCCTCAAATTTTTATCTGTCTTTTCATCTCAGTTAGACAGTTGGTTTTACTTATTTTTCCCTATCTATACTGTAATCTGGAAATTGCTTTCAGATAGAAAGCTGAGATGATACTAGGGCTCACCTTTTTGTTTCTCTTCTCTTAGGCAACACAGTTCTGCTCTGTCTGCTTCATATTTTATGCAGTTTTTTAGTTGTTTATGCAAGAAGGCAGGTCCTGTGCCAGATTCTTCTATATGGGAGTAAGATCTTTTCATTAAGTTGGAGATTGAATCTTTTTAATTTTTTTTCTTTTCAGCTGTATTGGATCTTCGTTGCTGCATGTGGGCTTTCTCTAGTTGCAGTGAGTGGAGGCTACTCTTTGTTCTGGTGTGCAGGCTTCTCATTGCGGTGGTTTCTCTTGTTGCAGAGCACAGGCTCTAGGCGCACGGGTTTCAGTAGTTGTAGCTCACGGGCTCTAGAGTGCAGCCTCAGTAGTTGTGGCACACAGGCTTAGTTACTCCACGGCATGTGGGATCCTCTGGACCAGGGCTCAAACCCGTGTCCCCTGCATTGGCAGGCAGATTCTTAACCACTGTACCACCAGGGAAGTCCCTGAAGATTGCATCTAAAATCCCCAAAAGTTTGTTGGAAGCTCTGTGTTTGTGATGAGGAGTTTTGACTGCTGGACCACATAATAGAATGGATGATTGATTGCATTACCATTCCCCATAACAGTCATTATTTCTAAAACCTTTCTTTTGGGCATCTCACTTTGAAATTCAATTATTCCTGAGTTCAGATCTTTTTTCAGTTAAATAGCTCCAGAAGATAAACTTTTTATTTTCTGTTAGGGTGATCCAGCAACCCTCTATTTAATTTTATTTTTTCCTGTTACTTAACTTTATTCTGAAGGTATTTTTCACTTAATTTTTTGATATTTTCAGAATCAGTTTTTCCAGTTATTTAAAAATTTGCCTGATCTTTTAGTTGTACTGTTTTATATTACTATGACGTCTATTCTTACTTTTACTTCTTTAATCATTTAACATCTATTTTATAGTTCTTTTCAGATTGTTAACTCATCTGCAGTTTTTAGGTCTTAAACCTCCTGTTGGTTGTATCTATGGACACTTTCACACTGTTATTTGTTTCCTTATGTGGAAACAAAATTTTTGATTATATGTAAGCAACAGTTTTGTATTTGCTTATGACAACATCCTTTGGATTTCAACATTCCTGAATTAGATTTTACTTTAAATTTCAGTTTACATTGTTGTACCAATGAGTAGCAGAAACATAATTCTCATTAGTTCATTCACAGCAGATTTTTAAATTTCCTTTCCATCCAAGACACTGAATACAGTACAAGGAAGCTTCCTTGTGGTTTTCCTGGCTGAGTTTATGAATAAAGTGGCATTATGCAAAATTTTGTTTCTGGCAGTCCCAGCACATGAATCCCAAACTTTTTGTCTTTTGCCCCAAATATTCTTTGGTGTTCTAGCCTCCCACTGTAAGATCTATATGAGGCTCTGAATCCCTATTAGCAACAACTGAGTCAGTGCACATGCAGGTATGTATGTGTGTGTATACACACATATATACACAGAAATGCATAATACATACAAAAAACAAAGACATATATATATTTAAATATACTCAGCATTTCAATATCTTTATAATGAGAGGATGTATCTTCTATATCAGTTATCTGACATATAGCTGGAATGTGCCTGAAATTCCCTTGGAATGTTGGGATTTCCATGTGTATACATGTGTACTGTTGTATGAGCAGGGGAGAGGACTAAGGAAGGGACAGTTTTGTTTTGAATTACAGAGAAAACTTAACACACCTCGTGATGAAACCACATTCCTTCTCTGCTTCAGAACTACTCTTCCCACAACCTCTTCCTCACGCCCTCTCATACACATCAAGTCCCTTCCATCGTACCTTCTAAAAATTTCTCCAGGTTGTCCACTTGCTCCTCCTTATTTCAGGCTCCATCACATTTCACTTAGGCAACATCCCCTGAAAAAAATCTGCATTCAGTCTTCTCCCTACTTTCTTCACACAGATGGCATAGTGATCGCTCTTAAACACAAATCTGATCATGTCATTCTTCTGCCTAAAATGACCAAATGTTTTCCAAATATTCTTGGGACAAAGGCCAAAATCCTTAACATGACCCAGAGCATTCTGCTCATGCCCCGTTCTCCAGCCTCATGTAGCACATTTCTTTAGCACACTGACCTTCCAGGTCCTTGAGTGCACCAAGTTCCCCTCCAAATAGGATCCTTTGCATACACTATTGATACTTGCTCTGCTTGTAATATTATTCTAGAAAATTATACTTAAGTACTTATTCTTGTAATTTTTAATTAAATGTTTGTATCTCCTTATAGACTATAAGTTCCGTGAAGACAGAAACCAGTCTCATTCCAGCTCTTAAGAAAGTACTTGGGACATAGAATATGCCCCAAAACTATTTGTTGAAGGAAGAAAGGAAAGAAGAACAGAAAGAAAGAAATACCATATTACGAACCTTAATTGGAATGAACATTTGATGAAGTGAAATTGATCCAACTATAAACAACTGCAAGTAATTGACCTTCAATATCATTTCATTTTTGGTAAGAGAGGAAAATAAATGAACTTATTTTCTCAGTAGAGAAAGGAGAAATTTAGAAAGAGGAGATTGGAAGCAGAGGTCAAAATTTATGGACTTTACTACACTTCTTGTTTTAACTCATTTACTTAACATGGAGTGAACAAAAGAGTTCTAACCTAAAACTCTGAGATAATTTCCTCCTGCCACTACAGATACAGTCAACTCTGTTTAGTACAATTTATCATGTTTTTGGAAACTTGTTTTAATAATGGTGACTGAAAGTAGCAACTTTGGGCGTAATGTATAATACAATGAAAAATTACTGCCTGTTCTTTTTATGTCAACTTCGTGCTGTTTTTCTTTCCAAAGTAGAGCTTTTCCTTGGTTTTTTGCTTTTCGATTAATAAAAACACTGTAAATATCCTGGCCGACTTGTAGAAATTATTGATACTTACAGTAGAGGGCAGTAGAGGAGCACATCTCAGGATGAAAACACTGAGCTGCATCCAAAGTCCCTTAGTTAGGGCTCCCCTTGGAATGATGTGTGGCTAGGTCATTTAAAGGAAGACTCAAGCAATTTAGGTAGATACAAGTTGAGAAGATATGTAGTAACTATGAAGTCACTGAGTATATAAAAATGTGGAAAACCCACACAATTTTAAACATGTTGATTTTGAAAAGATAAATTTTATATTTTATTATCATAAACAGGCATTCACATACTATTATTGATAACAGTAGACCCTGGCCTTTCTTATTTTGTTTTGTTAATGATCCACCCTTATTTTTATTGAAAAAGCAAAAGTGATGAGTTTTGGGGCTTCCCTGGTGGCACAGTGGTTGGGAATCTGCCTGCCGATGCAGGGGACATGGGTTCGAGCCCTGGTCTGGGAAGATCCCACATGCCACGGAGCAACTAAGCCGTGAGCCACAACTACTGAGCCTGCGCATCTGGAGCCTGTGCTCCGCAGCAAGAGAGGCCACGACAGTGAGAGGCCCACGCACCAAGATGAAGAGTGGCCCCCGCTCGCCACAACTGGAGAAAGCCCTCGCACAGAAACGAAGACCCAACACAGCCAAAAATAAATAAATAAATTTATTTTTTAAAAAAGTGATTAAGTTTTAACAGGTTGGGTTTGTGTTCATTACATAGACAAAGGGAGTTTAAGTATGAGCTATAAACATTTTTTATCCTTGTAAAGATCACACCTAGGAATTTATTTTTACATTATGTGGTCTAATGTTAGTCTTATTTGGTTGAGTGAACTGGAAAGCTTACTGAACTTAGAGAAATAAATTCTGCAGTACTGTATACCTTGCATTATGAGCCACCAAAAGTGAATCACAGAGGGAAAGCCCATGCCAAACAATTCCAAAGATACTTCTATTGACGGTGAAGCAGTTCAGTGCAGTGTTTAGCTAGGATGAGGCCATCAAGTTAGAGTAAGTAGCTTCAGTGGAATTTATATAAAGCTCTAAAATCTGTAAACCTTGAAAGAATGGAGCTATCTTTTTTTTTTAAGACTTGCTGTCACAGGAGTAGGTAGAAGTTGAAAGAAAGCAAGTAGGATGGCTTGGCTTATACACTTAGGTGTTCCTATAGGTCAATCTCACAGTTACTGTTAAAAGGTACCTATTTAATTAGAGGGAAGTTTAATCAAGAGTGGTGCTGTCCATGGTACCTTGAAGACTTTGATAGTTCCCAGTACACAGGCAGAAAATGAAAGAATTACATACTGGGTTACTGATGCCATTAGGTCAGAGAAGCTCGCACAAAAAATTATGCTGGAAAAAAGAGAATTTATTTTCTCTTCTATACACAAAAATTAACTTTCTTTTTTGTCTTCTTTTTTTTACTCACACATAAGCTTTCTACATTTTCACCCTTATAGAAGCATAGCCAGGGCGAACAGGGAAGATTCCTTTAATAAAACACTTACACCTGAAACTAACACAACACTGTCAATAAAAATAATAAATAAATAGAACAGAAACCTCACCCCCAAAACAAACAAAAACACTTTGTCTTTAAGTATGTCCAAGGAATGACTGAATTTTTAAACTGGCTTTAGTAAGTCCACTAGACATTTTTTTTCATATGCTGCATATACATGCATTTGTCTCTGTTTTGCAAAGCTGTTTCCTTCTTTGGTCCATGGCCTTTTATTATAAGCAAGTTATTTCAACTTGAGTTACAAGGACTTCTTTTAGAGTGGTATTATGTGAATGATTTTTTTTTCATTTTTGAATTTTATTTTATTAATTTTTTTATACAGCAGGTTCTTATTAGTCATCAACTTTTTACACATCATTGTATACATGTCAATCGCAATGGCCCAATTCAGCACACCACCATCCCCAGCCTCTGCGGCTTTCCCCCCTTGCTGTCCATACGTTTGTTCTCTACATCTGTGTCTCTGTTTCTGCATGCAAACTGGTTCATCTATACCATTTTTCTAGGTTCCACATACATGTATTAATATACAATATTTGTTTTTCTCTTTCTGACTTACATCACTCTGTATGACAGTCTCTAGATCCATCCACATCTCAACAAATGACTCAGTTTAGTTCCTTTTTATGGCTGAGTAATATTCCATTGTATATATGTACCACATCTTCTTTTTTTTTTTGCAGTATGTGGGCCTCTCGCTGCTGTGGCCTCTCCTGTAGCGGAATACAGGCTCCGGATGCGCAGGCTCAGCAGCCATGGCTCACGGGCCCAGCCGCTCCACAGCATGCAGGATCCTCCCGGACCAGGGCAAGAACCCCACGTCCCCTGCATTGGCAGGTGGACTCTCAACCACTGCTCCACGAGGGAAACCCCCACATCTTCTTTATCCATTCGTCTGTTGATGGGCATTTAGGTTGCTCCCATATCCTGGCTATTGTAAATAGTGCTGCAATGAACATTGGGGTGCATGTGTCTTTTTGAATTATGGTTTTCTCTGGTGTATGCCCAGTAGTGGGATTGCTGGATCATATGGTAATTCTATTTTTAGTTTTTTAAGGAACCTCCATACTGTTCTCCATAGTGTCTGTATCAATTTACATTCCCACCAACAGTGCAAGAGGGTTCCCTTTTCTCCACACCCTCTCCAGCATTTATTGTTTGTAGATTTTCTGATGATGCCCATTCTAACTGGTGTGAGGTGATACCTCATTGTAGTTTTGACTTGCATTTCTCTAATAGTTAGTGATGTTGAGCAGCTTTTCATGTGCTTCTTGGCCATCTGTATGTCTTCTTTGCAGAAATGTCTATTTAGGTCTTCTGTCATTTTTGGATTGGGTTGTTTGTTTCTTTAATATTGAGCTGCATGAGCTGTTTATATATTTTGGAGATTAATCCTTTGTCCATTGATTCGTTTGCAAATATTTTCTCCCATTCTGAGGGTTGTCTTTTCATCTTGTTTATGGTTTCCTTTGCTGTGCAAAAGCTTTTAAGTTTCATTAGGTTCCATTTGTTTATTTTTGTTCTTATTTCCGTTACTCTAGGAGGTGGATCAAAAAAGTTTTTGCTGTGATTTATGTCAAAGAGTGTTCTTCCTATGTTTTCCTCTAAGAGTTGTATAGTGTCCGGTCTTACATTTAGGTCTCTAATCCATTTTGAGTTTATTTTTGTTTTGGGTGTTAGGGAGTGTTCTAATTTCATTCTTTCACATGTAGCTGTCCAGTTTTCCCAGCACCACTTATTGAAGAGACTGTCTTTTCTCCATTGTATATCCTTGCCTCCTTTGTCATAGATTAGTTGACCATAGGTGCGTGGGTTTATCTCTGGGCTTTCTATCTTGTTCTATTGATCTATGTTCCTGTTCTTGTGCCAGTACCATATTGTCTTGATTACTGTAGCTTTGTAGTATAGTCTGAAGTCAGGGAGTCTGATTCCTCCAGCTCCGTTTTTTCCCCTCAAGACTGCTTTGGCTATTTGTATGTTCATTTTGGAACATAATCATCTAGTTTACAAATGGTTTTGACAATGGTAACAACCATAAAATAATAGTTATAATGACAATAATTATTTCTATTGATAATAACAGAATTACATACTTCGTAGAGTTTAAGACTTCACATATTGACCCTTCCAACCTTGGGAGCATCTAAAATTGATGGAGCATTATAGTCTTTGTTAGCCAAATTCCATTGCCTGTGAATTCAGTTTGGTTATAGTCTTTTTTTTTTTTTTTTTTACTGTATTGAGAATTATTGTGCACACAGAAAATCATAGAGACAAATGTGTGACAAATGCTTAAATATGTCTAAATAAAACTAAAAATAGATTTTCAATAAGTATAAAACAAGAATTCTAAGGGATAAGAAAGTATTATGTTATAGTTAAAGTAGTATTTTGTTTTCCTTAGTGATACACAAAATAATGGTGTATGTTACAATCAGTGGTGTCTTAGGTTTGATAAAATACCACATTTTTATATCCATTTTATGAGTGGAGAACCTGAGGCCAAGAAAGTCTAAGAAAATTCCCAGGAAATACAGTAGAATATAGTTGCTTATCTACCACAGTCCCCCACATATTCTGAATAGAAAGGCTAAAAGTCACTATTTTACTCCTTCATTCTTACCTTCTTTTCCAATGAAAACTTCATTAACAATTGTTCACATGCTTATAACTACTAGTAAAAAAAAAAGTTACGTTTTCAAAAATACATTTTAAATAAAGAACCCAGAATGCCTATTTCGAGCATAGGAAGCAACTAATACTATGATGTTGTCACGTCACAGAAAATGAATTCTTAAAAACCACAAGAATTAAAAAGCTTAATTTGATTAATCATTAAATTAACACATAGAATAAATCTATTTGGATATAGAAAGTTCACAGAGTGAAATTGCTTTAAACCTGTAACAAAGTTTAAATCTTAAACCTGTCCAAAACTTGATTGCCTGAACAACATCCTTAAGTACCCTATATTTTTTTAAGAAAGCATAGATATAAAAGAGATAAATGGAATATTTTATTACCAACATTGTATCCTCTTGTGTCAACAATTTCATGTCTCTTGGCTCTCCAAATAGAGTCTCAGAGTGTGGGATGAAACTTGGAAGTTGATACACTTAGAAGGCCAATTGGCACAGTGAAACAAGCACGAGGCATATTTTGTAGGATCATCTGACAGTTTTAATGTCCAAATAAGTGTCAGGCTTTGGATCCAGTTCAAATTCACACTTAGCCTTTACCTCTAGCAACCGAGTTCCAGATGCAGTTCTCATTTATCATATCCCCACAAAGAAGGAGCTTTCAGGTGCTGTGGGTAAGAATCATTATGTAAGCTGAGATTCTGTGTGATTCTGCAGAGTGCAAACAGAGATGGAATTCAGTTTGCATACTGGTATTTGAAAGAGAGAGGTATATTACTCTGTGACCTTGAGGATAACTTCCTGTTGGAGAGGTAGAGGCTATTTCATGTTAGGTTCTGGAGTTAAAGGCATTATTTCCTTCAAGGTGCAGAGCTATTTGCAAATAATGCGTGACTGTGCATTGCAAAGTAATGTGAATAGCTCTGTGTATTTTACCCCCCGGTGGCTTACTTGGGATAAATGGAGAGGGAAGTTGTTTCTCAGAGTGATAAAAAGCACCAAAATATTCTTTTCTTTACATTATGCCAATTAGATATTCACTCATTTTAACAAACATCTCATTGGAATAACAATGTCATTTGCTTTAATCATGGAGGAACACAGCTGAAATCATTCCCAGTGGAAAGGGGTTTTAATTTAAAGGAAAATTGAAGAAAATAGAGGAAAGGCCACAAAAGTGGGAGGGAAAGTATTTGCAAATATACTTTTGATCTCTTGGATGGCAACAATATAATGTTATTCATATTAGAGTTTCTCATGCTCATTGAAATTCTAGTAAAATGCCTTGGAAATTTCTTGTACATAAAATGGGCTATTTAATCAAGAAAACCAAGTTTAAAATGCATTTTTGTCATTTACAATATTATTTACTCCTTGAATTTAGACTGATTTATGTTTCTACAAGAGGTAGAATGAGTAGAAATTACAGAAAGCTGCTCATAAGTAAGAACTTTTTAAAATCTTGGACCCTCCAATAATGAAGCATTCGGTTCTCTGCAACAATATTTTCCAGCAGAGGCTGAGCAGCTAGTTGTCAGAGATGGGGTAGAAAGGCTCGATGTTGAAATGGTTTAATCTCTAAGTTTCCAGTATTTTCCTGTTATTTTATAAAACAAACAAAAAATAATAGGGCTTCCCTGGTGGCGCAGTGGTTGAGAGTCCACCTACCGATGCAGGGGACACGGGTTCGTGCCTCGGTCCGGGACGATCCCACATGCCACGGAGCGGCTGGGCCCATGAGCCATGGCCGCTGAGCCTGCGCGTCTGGAGCCTGTGCTCCGCAACGGGACAGGCCACGGCAGTGAGAGGCCCGCGTACTGCCAAAAAAAAAAAAAAAAAAAAAAAAAAAAATATATATATATATATATATATAATAATAATAAATCTTCTGAACACTATTTCATTTTATTCAGTAATAAAATGCATTTAAAACATGTGTTTAGGGACTTCCCTGGTGGTCCAGTGGGTAAGACTTAGCACTCCCAATGCAGGGGGCCTGGGTTTGATCCCTGGTCAGGTAACTACATCCTGCATGCATGCCGCAACTAAGGCAACTGAGGATCCTGCGTGTCGCAACTAAGACCGGCACAGCCAAAATAAGTAAATAAATAAATAAATAGAAATCCTAAAAAAAAAAAGTATTAAAAAACACATGCATTTATTCTTTCTGTATAAACAAATCTTTGGATGTGTTGGTCATACAAAATCACTTATCTAATATTGTCTTAGTTTCGTTAGAAACAGAGTTTTTTGTAACTTAAGTTTTAATGTATACACTTCATGGATTTTAAAATTATTCTGTTTAGAATAACTTTCTGGGCTGAGGTTTATATAGGTCAGCCTTAGAGAGAGATGTGCTTCACTAACCTAAAAGGATGAAGGAATATCAATGCTCAGAGGATATAGAAACCAATTGTTGCTTAAGTTTTCATTTTCAAACCAGATATAAATAGCCTCACTTGAGTGAAAGGGCACATACTAACTCAGTAGCAGATGAAGACTTTAGCGCATTGCAACTGCTTTATTGGTCTCGTTATTTAGGTTTAGTTGTAGGCTGACATATGACAGAGTTCTCATTTAAATCTTAGAAATAAAGAGCTTCAGAAGCAACCTTATTAAGGTTAATAGAATGAACTTACAACATCTGTGGTTGGAGAAAAGGTAACGAGGTACTCAGTAATTTGCTCACTAAATATCTTGTCATCTCTGGGTCTGCTGTTGAAGCTCTACCAATGGATGATTCCATTGTCTGTAATGAGCATGATTTAAAAATTTTAAGGTACTCAAATATATCATTCTATCATTACTTAAGTAGCAGTTTGAAGGCCCCTTAAGTAAACATATTATTAAACATGTTTTATTAAACATATTACATAGATGGATGAGGTTATGGAAGTTATGTTTAAGCTCAGTTATCAATCACCAAATTTATCTAAAATGCATACAAAAATTTGGAATTCATTTGGCATGTTTTCTCTCTTTTCAGGTGCAAATAGATTTGCAAGTTTCAATACGGTCTGTTTGCCATATTAGTTTGAGTCAAGTTAAGGCACATGGCTGAAAAGAAATCTTGACATAAAATGTAAACTTAATCACTACTCTCCAGAAGGAAGAAATGGAGTATTTAATCATATCATTATTTTAACAACAGTATGAGCAAATAAACATATCCAGGTCCAAGGTGAAGTTCTATAGCTGGAAACATTTAAATAAATCACTTAAATATTTTGATTGTTACTCTCTATATTGCAAAGCGGCTAGCTGTTTGTTTTTGACATTTTACAGATTCAAACCTTAATACATTCAGACTGCTCATTCACCCAGCTCACTAACTAGTGAGGTTTATTAGTTTCACTGCAAGCATTCTGTCCAGGCAAGTTGGCACTGTACTGCCAGTAATAGTACCCTGGGAAGATGAAGACTGGTGGATATTGCAGAACCAGGTTCAATCTCAAAACATTATTATTTCTTAATAACGCAAGGTGAATCCATCACACTTGTGTTTCTGACCTTCAGAGGAATATTTGCTTTGTTTCTAATTAGTGGAGCAAAGAGAAAATAGGAGAGTACAAAAACTAAGATTGTCATTAAATATTATAAAGAAGGTAGGAAGAAAAAAGGAAGTAAATGTAATGGTGACTAACTCAGAAAAGGCACAGACTATTTCTAGGAAGAGGCGTTAAAAGAGAAACTGTTACAAAAGTTAGTGGAAGGGAAACATTACTTTTCTTAATACCAAGAATCAAGTACTTATAGAGATGTGAATAGGGCATTTGTTACATTGTTATCTTCATTGTTAGGCTTTGAGCTACAAATTCAGAAAATCTTTTATGTTATTAGGAATGAATTTGTAATCTAGTAGAATGTTCCATTGACATCAAAACAAAAATGTATTGCTTTAGAAGATTTAATTTTAACGTTTCAAGAGCACAGTTATTTTGCCGTGAATTTCCATGTAGGGAGTATTGTTTACTCTGCCATTATGTAAAATTAACAGAAGAACAATACCAAGTTTGGTTATTCTCAATGGAAGTTAATCCTGTAGACTGTTTTCATCCATATGCATTTGAGAAAACATTGAAGAAAATGTTTCCTCCATATACTTCTATCTCTGTCTACATGTTTTCCCTTGTTACGGT
Organism: Phocoena phocoena; assembly: GCF_963924675.1. Lineage (NCBI taxonomy): Eukaryota > Metazoa > Chordata > Mammalia > Artiodactyla > Phocoenidae > Phocoena > Phocoena phocoena. Next base: position 95,557,569 of record NC_089227.1, read on the forward strand.
ATTTGCATCCACTATCCTTAGTGAGCCAAGATTTTTCTGAGCAGTTTCCTCTAACCTTGCCAGTCGACAAATATTTGCTGGGATATCTATAATGTGGAAGGTCCTGGGTTTTTGGTGTTATAGGTGACATTTAAAAAAGTATAGCATATAGTTTTCTTTCATTGAGAACATTACTTTTATGCATATGAAACGATAATAGTATAAGTAGAGTATGCATGGAGAGATCAGGATAGGTTGGGTGCAGAACAGTCATGGGAAACACCTATGGAAGATACATAAGAAATTGGCAACTGGTTGCCTCTAGGGAGAGAAACTGGGAATTTGAAGTAGGAAAGAGATTGGTACTTTTCACTATATACCCTTTTATGTGGCATTATTTACTTGTGTTCATATAACTTTTTAAATTAAATACGTTTTCTGAAGCTAGATTGTGAGGAAACTTGAACCCTAAACTAAGTTTTTTTTAAAATTTAATTTATTTAGTTTTTAATTTTTGGCTCTGTTGGGTCTTCGTTTCTGTGCGAGGGCTTTCTCTAGTTGCAGCAAGTGGGGGCCACTCTTCATCGCGGTGCGCGGGCCTCTCACTAACGCGACCTCTTTTGTTGCAGAGCACAGGCTCCAGATGCGCAGGCTCAGTAGTTGTGGCACACGGGCCCAGCTGCTCCGCGGCATGTGGGATCTTCCCAGACCAGGGCCTGAACCCGTGTCCCCTGCATTGGCAGGCAGACTCTCAACCACTGCACCACCAGGGAAGCCCTAAACTAAGGGGTTTTTATTGTTCTCTGCAAGCCTTGGGACACAAAGATTTTTTTTAAATTAATTTTTATTTGAGTATAGTTGCTTTACAACACAGAGATGATTTTTGATGTGTTTAATACTATAAAAAATAATTGTCCTGCAATTTTGGAAAGACTGGAGCAATGAAGGATTAGATGAAAATGCATAACATATAAGACATTTTATAGTATAATTTTCTTAACTTTTCAGATAACTGATATGGTACACAAAGTTTTAAAGAAACAGCATTATTGGGATATAATTCACCCATTTATGGTGTACAGTTTCAATTATTTTTCATGTAGTCAGATATATATACAGCTATCACTATAGTCAATTTTACAACATTGCAGCACCTCAAAAAGAAACCCTATACTCTTTTAACTATCACCCTTCTTTCCCACCATAACCCCCAACTCCAAGCAATCACTGAGCCCTAAGCAACTATTCTTTCTATCACTATAGATTTCCCTATTCTGGAATTACATATGAACGGAATCATATAGTATGCAAACTTCTGTGACTAGCTTATTTCACTTACCATAATGTCTTCAAGGATCATTGGTGTTGTAGCATGTAACATTATGTCTTTCGTTTTTATGGTCAAATAATATTTTGTTAAATGAACAATACTACATTATGTTTATCCATTTGTCAGTTGATGAATGTTTGTGTTGCTCCCACTTTTTGGCTGTTAGGAATAGTGCTGCTATAATAATCCATGTACAGGTCTTTATGGACATATGTTTTCATTTCTCTTGGCTATATACCTAGGAGTGGAAATGCTGCATCATATTGTAAGTCTATGTGTGATTGTTTGAGGAATTGTCAAATTGTTTTCCAAAGCAGCTGAGCCATTTACATTCCCACCAGCAGTATATGAGCGTTCTCATTTCTGCACATCCTCACCATCACTCGATATTGTCTGTCTTTTTAGTTCCCTGATGACTAAAGGTGCTGGGCATCTTTTCATGTGCTTGTTTGCCACTTGTATGTTTTTCTTGGAGAAATGCCTATTCAGCATCTTTTCCCATTCTAAAAATTGGCTTGTTTGTCTTTTTGTTGTTGAGTTGTAAGGTCTTTTCGTATTATGAATATGATTCCCTTATGACACACAATTTTTTCTCCCATTCTGCATGACATTACTTTCTTCATGGTATCCTTTGAAACACAAAAGTCTTCAGTTTTGAAGACTTTCAAATTATCTGTTTTTATCTATTGTTGCTCATTTTTTCATGTCATATTTAAAAATCCTTTGCCAAATCTGAGATCATGAATATTTACCCCATGTTTTCTTCTTATACTTTTTATACAATTAGCACTTACATTTAGGTCTTTGATCCATTTTTAATTAATTTTTTTGTGTATGGGTGAGATAAATATCCAATTTCTTTCTTCCCTTTCTTTCTTTCTTTCTCTTCTCTTTTTTTTCTTTTCACACGATTAGCCATTTGTCCCATCATCATTTGCTTAAACAGCTATTTTTTTCTCATTAAATAGTCTGTGCACCCTTGCTGAAAATTAGTTGACCATTGACATATGATTATATTTCTGGACATTAGTCCATATGTCCTTCCTTGGTCTGGTATCATACTGTCTTGATTACTGTTGTTTTGTAGTAAGTTTTGAAATCGGGAAATGTGAGTTTTCCTACTTTCCTATTCTTTATTAAGATTGTTTTGGTGATCTGTGTCCCTTGTAATTTCACGTGTATAGAATCAGTTTGATAATTTCTAGAAAAAAGCTAGCAGAGTTTCTAATATGGATGGCATTGAATCTGTAGATCAGTTTGGGGAATATTGGGGAATATTTATATAAATAAATATTTATTTATATCTTCTTTAATTTCAATAATATTTTATAGTTTTCAGAGTATAAGTTTAGCACCTCTTTTGTTAAATTTATTACTAAGTATTTTATTCTTTTTGATGTTATTGTAAGTAAAATTGCTTTCTTAATTTCATTTTTGGATTGTTCTTTGCAAGTGTATAGTAACACAATTAAGTTTTTAATATTGATCTTGTATCCTGCAACCTTGCTGAACTCATTTATTAGTTCTAATAATTTACAGCATACTCTTAACATAAAAAAACAAAAGCAAAAAGTATTTATCTGATTGAAGATGCTGTGTATGGAGAAGAGAGGGTGACAGCCACCATAGCTGTGCCAAACTATGCTTCTGGTTTGTATCTTCCTCTTACCTCTCTAGAGCCGGCATCCTCACCCTCAGTTCCCTAAGATGTAAGCAACCTACCCAAACACTTACATGTTAATTCAGCTCATAGCAGTCACTTAATCCTTCTGTATCTGGGTTGAGGACATTTGGTTTCTAAATCAAAATATGAAAGGAAAGAAAGGGAAAGAAATTCTGAATATAAACCCTACATTTCAGACATTTATATACTCTTTGCTTTTCTGTCTCTTACAAGTGCTCTTACTGAAGCTTGTTTTGCTTTCTAACATACACTTGCTTTCCAGAGAGAAAAATGCTGGCTAATTTTAGTTAGCTTACTACTTACTATTCACTTTGTAATATTTGATTGGTCATTATTCCTTAGTAAGAAGATAGAGGATGAAAAATTAGATCATTTCTAAGGTTGTTTGTACATTAGCTTCTCAGCATCATTTTTATTCTCCCAGCTTTCTTCATGTGCAAATATCTGTCAATGGGATATGTAGGTAATCATGACTCTTCCAGGTATTTACTTTTATTTTATTTATTTATTTTTTTAATTTTAAGTTTTTATTTTTGGCTGCATTGTGTCTTTGTTGTTGCACATGGGCTTTCTCTAGTTGCGGTGAGCGAGGGCTACTCTTCGTTGTGGCGTATGGGCTTCCCATTGTGGTGGCTTCTCTTGCTGCGTCACATGGGCTCTATGTGCGGGGGCTCCAGTAGTTGTGGTGCATGGCCTCAGAAGTTGTGGCTCGTGGGCTGTAGAGCGCAGGCTCAGTAGTTGTGACGCATGGGCTGCGTTGCTCCATGGCATGTGAGATCTTCCCGGACTAGGGATCGAACCCACGTCCCCTGCATTGGCAGGCAGATTCTTAACCACTGCACCACCAGGGAAGTCCCACATATTTATTTTTAGTTTCAAATTCTGCTTTTCTCATTTGATTCTCTGGAAGCACATTTTTTTTTTCATACTGCAATACTGTGGCTTGCCAAAAATAGTTTTAGGTTCAATATCTTGTTTTTGTATTTGGTTGTAATTACTTTGAAAAGTGTTTATTGGTTCTCCCCTCTCCCCTAGTTAAATCTTAGGAATTAACTCTAATCCTTTAAAAATATTCATCAAATTTGTAAGCAGATATGTAATTCTATTTGCAGTATTTAGAGTCTTTATCCTTGATAGATAAGCCTGAATTGTCTTCTGGAATCTCAAAATTTACTAACTTGCTGATACATTCAAAAGAATTAAATTACTCTTCAGTAACCCAAACTACCATCTCTATTCTCATTTTTAAAAAAATGTCTAGGAGGAGCTGGGATAGAATGGAAAAAGTTCTGAGTTTGGAAACAGCCATCAGAAACTATAGAAGGAAAATACTTGAGGGACTTCCCTGGTGGTCCAGTGGGTAAGACTCCACGCTCCCAGTGCAGCGGCCCGGGTTCGATCCCTGGTCGGGGAACTAGATCCCACATGCATGCTGCAACTAAGAAGCCCGCGTGCCGCAACTAAAGATCCCGCATGCCTCAACAAAGATCCTGCATGCCGCGACTAAGACCCGGTGCAGCCAAAATAAATTTTAAAAAATAAAAAGAAAATACTTGAAATAGAAATTGTGAAAAAAAAACGTGTCTTTAAAAAAAAGGACAGAATCAAACTATGTAAAGCCTATTACAGGAGTAATGTCAGTTGTCATCATTTCCTCCCTCCTCTCTCCTCAGATATTTAGGAAATGAAAATTGGAGAGTGGTAGGTGTCTGACATAGAGATGTTTTTGTTTATTTCACTGTTGAACTCTCATGAAAATGAAAAAAAAGCCCATCCTGAGTCCTGCATGATCTGTGACTGTGCAGAGTGAAATGGTAATCAGGTTTATTTAGTTGCTACATAAGCAGAGAGAGACTAGTCATGAACAAACGTGAATCTCTAGAAACATAAAATATTACAACAATCTGAAGATATTAATGATTGGCATTCCCCCAGTATTCCAGCTTAAAGCTTTGGGGAAAAGTGAGTTTTCTGTGTGTTTAAGAGAAGGAAATAGGCAGGTGGGACAGATCCTCTTCCTTCCTTCCTTCCTCCCTGCCTTTCCTCCTTCCTTCCTTCCCTCCTTCCTTCCTTCCTTCCCTCCTTCCTCCCTTCCTTCCTTCCTTCCTCCCTGCATTCCTTCCTTCCTTCCATCCTTCCTTCCTCCCTCCTTCCTTCCTTCTTTCCTTCCTTCCTTTCTTCCTTCCTCCCTTTCCTCCTTCCTTCCTTCCTTCCTTCCTTCCTTCCTCTCTCTCTCCCTCCCTCCCTTGCTCCTTCCCTCTCTCTCTCTTTGTTTCTTTCTTTCTTTTCCTCTTGTGTCTCTATCAAAGCAGAATCCGAGACTGCTTGCTCTTTTTACCTGCAGTGTCAGCGCAATCGGCAGCAGCCTGAATAGCTTGGGGCAGGACGTGTAAGCACATGGCAGCCCCTTCTGTGCATCAGCTAATTCCATGCTCTAGCTATAGCCTTGGGAACCTGAGAAATCCCAAACAGATGTTTTTTTCTAAAGGTAAGGGAGAACGTGAAAACTGATCCTCCTAAAAAAAGCGATAAAAATAAAAAGTACATCTGTGTATTTAAATCCAGCACGAGGAAGGTAATGCTGAAGATTTCATTAGCAAATTTAAACACCTCGGTGCAGGCTCCTGATAATTTGATTTTTCAACTACTTTATGCAAATTTACCCTCTAGTTATATTTTTTTAGTTTTCTTGCCTCCTGTCCAAAATCAAGTACCATAAACTAAAGTTAATACATATGTACATATATTATATATATATATGATCAAATATTATTAATAAGACAAGTTAACATACTGTTCAATTTTCAGTTGAGCATTCAACCAAGCTTTATGACCGCTTCCTATGTGCCAACTTGGGAAAACTGGGAGGATGCTGCTGTATCAGTCGAAAGGGTACAGGGCTTCCCTGGTGGCACAGTGGTTAAGAATCCGCCTGCCAATGCAGGGGACACGGGTTCGAGTCCTGGTCTGGGAAGATACCACATGCCGCGGAGCAACTAAGCCCGAGAGCCACAACAATTGAGCCCGCATGCCACAACTACTGAAGCTCGTGTGCCTAGAGCCCGTGTTCTGCAGCAAAGAGGAGCCACTGCAATGAGAAGCCCGCGCCCCACAACGAAGAGTAGCCCCCGCTTGCCGCAACTAGAGAAAGCCCACGTGCAGCAACAAAGACCCAATGCAGCCAAAAATAAAATTTAAAAATTAAAAAAAAATTAGAAAGGGTACAGGACATCCGAGGTGAGCATCTTTGGATTGAAATTGTGGCTTCACATCTGCTATTCATGTGACCCTAGAAAGAAATCTCTTTCACAGATAAAAAGAACCTGCCATAAATACCTGCTCCCCAGTCAAGTCTTGCGAAGGACTTTGATGTTGGGGCGTCCTCCCGGGCCCTGAGTAGGATGAACGCTTGTGTGTGCACAGGCAATGGTGGAATTCACTGAGGATGCCTTTTAAGGATCAAACGATATGGTCCCCAAATCCCTGCTTCCAAAGAGAGAGAAATTTTTGTGAGAAACGAAAGACTGCTCTTATTCAGTGTATTAGTTTGCTATGGCTGCCATCATAAAATACCACAGACTGTGTAGCTTAAATGATAGAAATTAATTTTGTCACCGATCTGGAAGCTGGAAGTCCAAAATCATGGTGCCAGCAGGCTTGGTTTCTAGTGAAGCCTCTCTTCTTGGCTTGCAGGTAGGCTTGTACTCGTGAGACCTCACATGGCCTTTTCCCTGTAAGCACGCGGCTCCTGGTGTCTCTTTGTCTTCTTATAAGGATACCAATCATATTGAATTAAAGCCTCACCCTTATGACCTCCTTCAACTTTAATTACCTCCTTAAAGACCCTATCTCCACAGTCACATTGCAGGTGACGACTCCTACATAGGAATTTTTATGGGGACACAATTCAGTCTATAAAGCTGAGGACAGTCATTTATCCTTCTATAGCCTATGCGATGAACCGTAACCTGGCAATCACTATTTATCCAAAGCGTTTCTTCACCAATCTCACTCTCTCTCTCTCACACACACACACACACACACACACACACACACACACACTCATACCCACAGTCCACAGACACACAAACATCCCTGCATATCTCACAGGTGCACAGACCACTTTGACTTAGTACTTTGTCTCCATTTCTGAATTTGATACTAGAGTTTCTGACAATCACAAGGCGTGGCGAGTGATTGATTATTTTTCCAGGACAAAGTTTTTTCTCATTGTACAAATCTGGGTGGATGACGATGATCACTTCATTATCTTGTTTAATAATAATATTCTTCTTCTTTATTGAGTACCAAGGATTGTGCTTACTTTATGAATTTCCCCATCTTACAGATGAGGAGATAAGCTTTAAGGGATAGTGAGTTTCCTAAGGCCTCATAGCTGGTAAATTCCCTGCTGTCTGACTCAAAGCCAGAGCTCTTAACCTCTATACAGCAGAAATTTATCACATCAACAAGACTCAGAGAGCCCTGGAAAATCTCCTCTATCTTTATCTTGCAACTGGATTTTGTCTGTTCAATCCTAGTCAGAGCTAGAGTTTCAGTCTATCCCTGAGTGGGTGGGACACTAGGTTGAATCTCATGCCTACATAGCGTTAAAATATTTTAGGCTGTTTATTTCTATCATGTTTACAGCTGCTCATTTGTAAGCTCTCTCCTCCCTATCTGTCACCGCTCTGCCCTGCAAGTACTATGAAGATGAATAAAACACAGTTCCTGGGAGAAACTCACAATGTAATTGGGAAGTAGATATATCCAATTATTTAAAATACGTCATGATGAACAGAGTACTTTATACAGTCAGTTCACACGGTTGTGGCAGAATAGAAAAAAATAGATAGAAATACCTGGAGTGGCCATGAAATAGTTTATTCTGGAAGAGCTTTGAGGCATAAATGGATGGTAAGTAAAAGTTTGCCATGCAAGGCAGAAGGTGTTCCAGGTTGGAGCACAGCATGTCTCTATGTTATGGTATTTGTTTAACCTTGGTTGTTGTTCTGTGACATTTTAAAAAAGAACTAATACACCTTGGCCCCGTCCCTTCTACATCCTCACTGCCCCAGCTGGTCCTGGTGTTTGCTGTCCTGCAGATGTGTCCTCCAGGTGAAAAGAAAGTGCCAGGCATTTGATAACTCAACAGTCTGGCAAACTCAGGGTTATGTAAATTGGACATACAGTGATAACAACCCACCAAATACTTTTACTTTACTGCAAATAGATTTGAACCGATAAACATCAGAAATTAAAGTATCAGTTGTATAACTGAATCAACAATGTGATTTTAAGTCAAATCAGAATGCCTCTTGCCACTCCCATTCCTTGGGGTGGGGGGAAGTGGAAAACAAAATATTCACCCACCCAGCATGAAAAGCCTCTCTCTCATTTATTCCCTACTCACATCCCATCAGTTTGAGATTTATCAGACGTGGGCTTATTTTACAAATGAGGAATTTTATTCCTACATCACTTCTAGCACAGCAAATAATTCTATTTTCGAGGTCACAGGCTTCATCCTTCCTGACAGCCTGGGGTACAAGTCCCTTAGCTGCTCTTAACCCAGGTCAATAGATCTCTCTCTCCATCTACTTTTCTCAGTCTTTTCTCTAGTCTTAAAGTACAAGGCATCAATCTTTTGATAACGATATCTTTCCTCTCTGTGCCCTGGTCTCTTTCCCACTCCTGCTCTCATAAAAACTTCCCACGATTATCTTCAATTTGCTGGCTTCCTGTTGAAAAACACAGCCACTGGGGCTGAGAAGAAAGCAGCAGGGAATTAGATAACTAGGTGACTTCTTAACTATCTTTCCTCGCACTCCTCTCCTCCTCAAGATAAACATGCCTCTCTGGCCGCTTCTGTGGCTGATTCCTTCTGCAAGCATCTAGGATGGGCCGGCCAGGGAGCTGGACAACTTGGATCTGAGGGCGAATTGGAAAATGGGAGGAGCAGAGGGGCCGAGGGAAAGGCCTGGGCGAGATGAACAGTGGAAAATGAGCATCCGGGGTATTTTCAAGAAAATTCATAGGGAAAACTGGCAGAGGGAAAAAGATCTACTGAAAAATCCATCTATAGCTTACGGTTAATGAAATATCTGTCAAGAAATCAACTGGTGGTTTTAGTTCAGTAATAATCTAAATAGAGAATATATGGGTTAACCTTTGGACAGTCATTCTTAGGATCAAAGAAAGGAACTGAAGAATAACGTCAGCTGACTGCAGTGTTCCTATGAGAAGAAGGAGAAAAGCAGGGGAAGAAAGCTATCATTTCCCTCCGGTGATAACAGACGGAGTGCTTGGAGCAGTGGTTCCCTAATCTGGCTGATCAACAGAATCATCGAGAAGCTTTTAAAAAATACATTATGTGGCCTTCCGTGGACCTATTTAATCTGAATCTCTAGATGTGAGACCCAGGAATATATATATACGTATGTATGTATAAAATTGTCATCTCAATCACTTGAGATACTTTTCAAGTGATTCAGACAACCAGTAATTTGGGGAAATCACATTCTCCTGTAATATGTTCAATAAGCCAGAGACTTATTGGACTTGTGTACGGAGCTGCAGTGCATAATGGGTCAGGTGGTTAAGGAAATAACAGAGGAGCAGGCTCATTAAAGCTCAGCCTTTGGGGCCACATCTGCTGGGTGGAATGTACCCTTCCCTCTATTCACGGCTGGCCTCGGGCTCTGCCTAGAGAATAGTTACGGCTGATCAGTGTTTTACCAGAATGTTCCATTAGGCTGACCATCCTTTACAGATAAATCCTGGGACATGGATGATGCATAAGAGAAGCCGTATGGTTTATTATCATGGTGAACAGTTTGTCAACATGCATTTTCACACTCAGGGGAAGCGGAAGCGTACAGTATGAATTGAGAGTTAGGGCTCGGAAGTCAGACTCTTGAGGGTGATCCCTGGTTCCATCCCTTGCTGCCCTGTGACCTTAGGCACATTCCTTAAAGTCCATAGACCTCAGGTTCTTCAGATGCAAAATGAGGATTATAATACTCTCTACTTCATAAATTGGCGTGAGGATTCAATGAGAAAATGCATGTAAAGAGCTTAGAACAGTGCCCAAGGTTAGGTTATGTGCTCAATAAGGAAATGCATATTTCCTGAAGAATTCTCTAATCCATTCCTTAATGTACAGTAGCAAATTGAAGAACCAGAGGGATTATATGGCATGAGATCACATACGTGGTGAGTGGCAGATTTGGGTTTTACATCTGAATCTGACTGCTTTTTTGTTTGTTTGTTTGTTTTTGTGGTACGCGGGCCTCTCACTGCTGTGGCCTCTCCCGTTGCGGAGCACAGGCTCCGGACGCACAGGCTCAGCGGCCATGGCTCACGGGCCCAGCCACTCCGCGGCATGTAGGATCCTCCCAGACCGGGGCACGTACCGGCGCCCCCCGCATCGGCAGGCGGACTCCCAACCACTGCGCCACCAGAGAAGACCCAGACTAACTGCTTTTAAGCCTGTGCTCTTCCTGCCGCTCAACAGTGAGCCTGAGCCACAGGAGATAAATTATACGAAGTCACAGGTGTTCAAAACATGGAAGTCTGAGGGCCCTGAAGAAGACAACAGTGGCACCTGATAGAACTGAAAAGGTTGGATTACAAAATAACTGCAATTACCTCTCCCTTCCTGAACAATCCAGAAATTGAAGGAGATGAAGACACGAGGGAACATTATAACTAAAATAGAAAATACTGAGAGAGCTACCAGTTCTTAGTAGAATATACGCTGTGACCAGGAACTTGGAAAATTTTCAGAATATTGAGAAAGACAAATAGTGGAAGAACAGATGAAGAATCAATTTGAAAGTCCAGGGGAATAACTGGTTATACAAGAGTGGAACAATAATCACAAGATTCTACTTTGCTCTGTAGTAAATAATGTGCAACTTGCGGGATCTTAGTTCCCAGACCAGGGATCGAACCCACGTCTCCCTGCAGTGGAAGTGTGGAGTCGTAACCTTGGGCTGCCAGAGAATTCCCATAACCATGGTTTATTGATATAACCTAGAGAGTGATATTCCTATGTTAGGTGGATTGGAGGAGGGAGATGCAAGTAATGTAAATGAAGTACATCCTCATCTATCATAGCAGAAAGATCAATGGATAATGCATAAAATGGAAAAAATAAGAGATACTAACATAAGCATATTATGCAGAATAGGGAGGTAACTACAAGAAGAGAAAACTAAAGGGTCAAAAATGCTTACCTCTTGAGAAAGAAGTTAGAGGATTAGAAAGTTGGGGGCAAGGATTTGCTTTTCATTAAAAACCTTTGAGGAGTCTGTTTTCTAAATCACATCTTTGTATTTTAAAAATAATAATTAAAATATAGTTCCCATTAAAAATAGAGTTTCTGGTCTTCCAAGTGTTGACTGAAAGAAAAATGCACAACGTAAGAGTTCCGAATTTAAGTTTTTTAAGGTACCTCAATGAGGACTATAGTCCAGGAAATAACCTCTCAGTAGCTCTGAGGGAACTGCTCCAAAGAGGTAGGGGGAGAAACCAGTACGTATATGTATATATATATGTATGTGTGTATATATATCTATATCCTCTATGATTTTTGGCTAGGGAATATGTACAGTCAGGCATACATTCGTGGTAAAAGATCTCTGCTAGTCACAAAAAAACAGATATCTCAAGTTAATGGTTTTAGTGCTTTTTTTAATGTATGGGAAGATGCAAGAATCTGGGTTCATTAAACTTCTTCCTTAGCTATACATCTACCTATAGGGTCTGTTTTTCCAAAGCACAGAGCATTCTTTTATCTGTTATCTGATCCCCTCACCCCACTCCACTGCCAACTTGTTCCTTGGCTATAAATAGTCACTTGTCCATGCTATATTCGGATTAGATCCCATCTCTATACTGAGGTCTCTTTTCCCCTACTGCAATAGGTCCTGAATAAAATCTCTTTTTTATTGTTTTTACTACTGTCCAGCTCTGGTTTTCTTCAACAGTGATCAAACCGCTGGCATCTATGGGTGGCCATATTATTAGCAGATTGTTGCAGAAACTACTGAGTAATATCACCTTTGAGGACTATATGCTCATTTTGATTAGACAGCTCTGTCCACTCCCCCTGTCCCTGACACTCCTCTATCCTCAACCCCATTCTGCCACTCCCTTCCGTTCTCACATCTCTCCAGCTCACTGAAGCAGATATTTGGAAATCAGAATTCCAGATGAGCAACATAGCAGGCTTCTTAAAGTAATGAAAGCCAGATTGGCTGAAGTTAATAAAACAGGAATATGATGATGGTGATATATATATATATATATATATATATATATATATATATATATACACACACACACACACACACACACACACACACACATATGAAGAGTGAGACAGACTATGTTCTTATGGATAAGCTGCCACTTGACTGATTTTAAACATTTAAAATATTCTGTTTTCAATAAAATTTTTTTTCTTTTTTTTGTGGTACGTGGGCCTCTCACTGCTGTGGCCTCTCCCGTTGTGGAGCACAGGCTCCGGACGCACAGGCCCAGCGGCCATGGCTCATGGGCCCAGCCGCTCCGCGGCATGTGGGATCCTCCTGGACTGGGGCACGAACCCGTGTCCCCTGCATCGGCAGGCGGACTCTCAACCACTGTGCCACCAGGGAAGCCCTCAATAAAAATTTTTGATAACCCAGTTTGGAGCAAGTCCAGTCAAACATATACAGTGTGAATAGAGGAAATCCAAGAAGCTGCTTGGGCAAATCTCCCTCTAACAACTAAACTAGATCGATTCTATACAAGTTTCACTAGGAAGATTGACTTTTGAAAGTATATTCTCTCCTACTCCTATTTCTATTAATTCATCTTTTGGTTCTACTTTTTTGGGGGTTATTTCCTCTTTTCAACTCCCAGCTTTTCAGTGATTAAAAATTTTTTTTCCTACTCTATTTATAATTTTCAAGATCTTTTCTTGATTTTTAAATGGTCTTCATTTATTTCTCTAGCAATCTGTTCTTGTTTAATGAATGCAACTATCTTCTATCTTTCTGAAATTACTAAATACAATTTTACTTAAGTTTTTCTAGTTTCTTTTTCTCTACACTTCAAATTATTTCTCTGTTTATTTTCGTCACAGTCCTTTATGCTAAAGTCCTTAACATGCCTGGTGATCCATGGTCCATGCATATTTTTTTAAACTTTTTTTAATTAAAAAAAGGTTTTTTAGGCTGTGTTGCGTCTTTATTGCTGCGTGCGGGCCTTCTCTAGTTGCCGCGAGCGGGGGCTACTCTTTGTTGTGGTGCGCGGGCTTCTCATTGCAGTGGCTTCTCTTGTTGTGGAGCATGGGCTCTAGGCACGTGAGCTTCAGTAGTTGCAGCACGCGGGCTCAGTAGTTGTGGCACATGGGCTCAGTTGCTCTGCAGTATGTGGGATATTCCCGGACCAGGGATTGAACCTGTGTGCCCTGCACTGGCAGGCGGATTCTTAACCACTGTGCCAGCAGGGAAGTCCAGTCCATGCATATATTAGATACAGTTATTAAAAAGCCAGTCCACAGGCAGAAGGCCTCACTCTAGGACAATTGATTGGGGAAATTGTTCATTTGGTTAAGGGATATTCAAGGGTCACTATTTGTAGGTCATTTCTTTTGACCTGGTCATTTTCAACAGAAAGGAATCCCCTTACTCCTAGCGAGGGGTTAGGAAGGGGGTCTCCCGCCCATTAAGCTTACTTTCACTCTGTCCCCTCATTTAAGTGCAACTGTCAGCTACGCCTGGGGTCCCAAGTTCAGGGACATGCTGACTTAATCACTCAGGGCCAGTTGTCTGGTTGTATACATTGGGGAGGGCACAGTGGGTCTAATTGCTCCTTATCCAGACTCTCAACCGATCCTACTGCTTTCACTTCCACTTTGAATCCTACCCCTCAATTCAGGTGTGCTGGGACCCTCCAATTTCTGCTTTTGGGTTTCCCATACCTGGTTTGCTGGTGCTTTAATTTTCATTCTCCTCCACTCTGCTAATTCAGTATCTGCTTATACCCTTATTATTTTTTTTTCCCCAGAATTTTATTGCTACCTTCTATCTACTGTTGTCTCCTTTTCTTTTTCTTTTTTTTTTTTAAGGGTGGGGGAGGTCCAAACCTTTTTAAAAAAATAATCCTTCACAGTTATTTTCGTGGAGTTTTCATGATAGGGCAGAAATAAACACATATTGTGCCTGCCATGTTTATTTCAAGTGCCATTATTCACTTTTATCTTTGGGCAGTAGGCTACTGGTGGTATCAAGTGAAATTATAAATTTCATCAGTGTTTTTTGAAGTTATTAATGCCATTACAAAAGAACAGGTCATATTGAATCTATTTTTTCAAGCAAGTTTCTAGATGACTCAGGGTAAAATTGGAGATCTATAAATTTATTTATCAGAGTCACTAAGTATTGAAAGCTAAATCCAATTCCATGTAGCACTGGAAAGAACATTAGATTAGAAGCTGTTAGTTCTCAATTCAAGATATATCTTTGCCTTCTTGGGCCAAATACTTCTTCCCTCGGCTTTAGTATCAATAAAATGTTGGCAATTAGATTACATGGCTTCTAAGATTCCTTCTGGACTAAACATCTGTTTTCCTATTAGGTAATTTAAAACCCCTACTTGGATTCACCACTCTCTCAAATACCGTTACCCGGTGTGAAATGCATATTACTGGTGGTCAAGGAAATAATTTTTAATGGTAGAAGAATTACCATTTTTTATTCATTACTATTTTTATGTAATTATGAACATATTTTCACAGTTGTATCCAAGAAAATTGTAATTAGTAAAACAAAACGGAACTTTTCTTTGTAGATAAATTTACTTAAACTTGAAACTATGAGTTGATTGAAAGAAAATCATGAAGGAAATAATGGAACATCGCATGTAGACATGATAAACGCTTAGAAGACAGCATGCAAGCGAGTGCATTTTGTGAAACATGACCCTTTCCTGACATGTCCTTTCATGACTGTCTTTGCCCACACGTGTGTGCTCCATTTAGCAAAAGTTTTGCTTGTCCGGCTCCAAGGTTGCTTGCCTACTGAATGCATTCAAGGTAAAAGAGTTTCATGTTCTGAAACAGAATAGTTAGTTGTAACTGGTCTGTTCACACAGACCAGGGACTGTGTCTCATTCCTCTTTGTATCTCCAGGACATTGAAGTGCTTGCCTTATGATAAATGCTCAATCGATATTTGTTGAAAGAATGAACCAAACCAGTGTATTGCTAAATATATGGGCAAGTGTTTCCTGTAAATTGATTTCTTTTCAGCATGTATCACTAACTCCATGTCAATGGACTCTGTCTTGACCTTTTCAGTTCCAGAATCCAATGCCCACAAGAACCCAGAGAAGGAAGAACAGGCTTAATAGGAGAGATTAAAAATAGACAAAAGCTGTTGGAAGCTTTTGAGACTAGTCATGGATTCCCGTAAATCTGAGGAAGGAAACTTTTCAAACATCACTGAATTCTGAGATTCGAAGGCACTGGGACACTGGGATCAATGGCTCTTTAATAGAAATAGACATTATCTTCCATTAGAGCAATTTATATTTTGTGGACTTGCTATAAAATCTAAAGTCTAGAGTAGTTTGAATTTATGAAGCATTTCTTCGCCCATCATTTAATTTTATTTTCACAACAATGCTTTGATGTTGATTTAACAGAAGGGGAAAGTGAGGTGAGAAAAGTTAGCTAAATGATTTTCCAAACATCACCCAGCTAGGAGCTGGCTAGACCAGGTGTCAACAAACTATGATGGGGGTTAGGGGGACGGGAGGGCAACTCTGACCCATGGTTTGTTTTACAGTTTTACTGTAACACAGACTCACCCCTATGAAAGATTAACTCTATTTACACATGAAGAAGAAACAGAGGCAAAGAAATGATTATTACTTGACAAGGTCATACAGCTAGAAAGTGGTGACGTCAGAAGGATTCAATCCAGGCAAACTGACCCCACAGCCTTTTTGCCTTTACTGCTGTGCTAGTACTGTTTTTTGTGTCCAAATCCTGGCTCTAGCTCTGTGACCTTGGGGAATTTACTCCCTCAATCTCTTGTAAATTAATACTTGTCAGATGATTAAAACAGAGCTTGGCATGTTATAAACACTCAGTAAAATTGTTGTTTTTATTAACATTCATTCAAAGTCTTTCATTATCCTGTTTCTTTCCAATAGTAAAAATCACTCAGAACTATGGGCTAGATGTTCTATATATGTTGTCTTATTTAAATTTGGTAGAAACCAGTGACTAATTTCATTTTAGAAGAAAAGAATGGAGGTTCTGAAGGGTTAAGTGACTTGCTCTGGTATGATTCCTGGTCTCTGGTTTTTATGTCCACCTTTTCTGCACTATTCCTTCTAATCTCATCATTTCCCCTTCATGAACTCAGTGCTTGAAAAAAAACAATAAATGAATGGGTCATCTCTTGTCCCTTCTTCCAACCAAGCAACCAAGCAACCAACCACCATCAACAAGAGGCAAGTGAATTCACTCTAATCAAATGCATCTAGTGGTCATCTGCCTTGTTTCCTTTAAGTAAGCTATCTCTGAAATCTGAAATATACTGTTCCTGCAATTCACTTTATTACCCTTTGAAGCCAGATTCAAATAGCACTGAATCCTTAAAGACTTCCCTCATCACTAAGGACAGAAATGGTTTGTTCTCTTCAGAATCCAATAGCATTTGTGTTTGTATCCATGCTCATGGAGTTTATACGATATATACTGACTTGGAGTATTATTTTCATACATGCCTTCAAGTATCCTCAGGAATTGGTTAACTTTAAACCCTTTTGTAGAGGAAGGTGAGATATACAGAAATAATAAATAAAAAAGGAAGCCTTCTAATGGAATATACGGAAAGGTTTCTTTTAGAAAATATCCAGATTATTATTTTGAAGGCACTTATGAAAATACTCCCTCTGTACAGTGCCTTGTATCATTAAATGGTAGGCACTCAATAAATATTTACTCTCTAGATCTCAAGTTCTTTTTATAATGCTAATTTCATATTTCCATTAGCTCAGTACAATGAATTTAAAAGCACAAAGATAAATAACGTAGACAAAATAGATAATTTATTCTAACACCTTATCTCTATGTTCCTCATTTGAAAGTGTCTACTTCTAATTCATTTTACATCCTGTGTTAGTAGCTTCAATATATTTTAAGTTATTGTGAAAAATAAAAATGACTTTTGGAAGACTTCAGCCCACCTTTGCAATACCCATAAAATGAGTGATCTATCATTCAGAATGAGTCCTTTTAAAAAACCACAGTGTGGTATTCTGTTTATTTGTGTTCACATCCTATCAGCAATCGTTATACATCTCAACTTAGTTTTGCAACCTCTGCTTTATTTTTAATTTGATTTGCTTACTATCATTCTTAATTGGAAATGGAGAGTGTCATAACAGTAAAATAGGACCTACTTAAGGTAATATTACAGAAGTAAGAGGGGCAGTTTGGCAGATAGGTTGAATTAGTAAAAAGCTGCATTACAGGAAATTGTTTTAAACAAAGAAAGCATTTTTTTCCAAGCACATTGGCAACTAACTGCTAACAGAGTATTTTTCAAGTAGAGGCTTCAATGACATGGTTTAATTAAAATTTTGTATTTGTATGATAATAATTTAATCTAAAAGTTATTTAAAAATTTAAGGTTATTCTTGGTAAACTTAAATTTGTCTAAAACATAAACTTGCCATATAGATTATTTCTCTTTGATAGATAAATGTGATCTGACTCATGGTAAATTACCATAGACTCTGAGTTTGTAGTTGGTTTATTAACGTATAGTCTGTATCAGATGAATTTAATCAACACAGTAAGTCACATCATCTAATCTAATTAGTTGTATTATGGTTATAGAGGCTTAATCTTAAGACAGAATTTGATAACTCTTGTAAGAAGCACAGAATTGTTCCCTACCTTCTCCGCAGCCCCCTCATTCATCCTAGAGATTTCATAGTTATCTTAAAAGTAGAAAGATTTAAATGAGCAGATAATCTGCATGTCAGTTTCACTCACTCCTTCCTGTAGGAAATTTAGTTGGTCTCAGGCCTCACTGTGTCTAAGAACACTGCATAGGATTGTATTTTTAAAAATGAATACTATACTTTATGAGCAATATAAGTGACTTTCAAGGCAGTTTTAACTAAATGTAATTCTCACCTTATGTACTGTCTTTCGAACTTAACCTTCCCTGTGTTCCCTCATCATTAGCCTCGTCCAATGTCTTTCATGATTGGGTTTCAACCTACCTTTCAGTCCCATGGAAAGTTGTCCTCCCTCTTACTGATGGAGTCTCAGATCTCCCTATGTGAACATGCCACACTTCAGAATTCTTTCATGCTTTTACACACAGAATTGAAATGTCCTTGTCTGATTAATGAGCTTGTATTTTGAGACTCGGCTTAAACCTTACTTCCTCTGGGAATTCTTCTTGGGCCTGCCCATTACCAATTATTTGTATATACTTAGAGAATAGTGTTGATCAAGTTGTATATTGATTATATGCTTTTTCTATCTCCTACAATACATTATCGATTGGTAGCAACTTGCATATAATAAGCACAATGTTTATTGATAAATTATAGAAATTAGGAAATTATATGCTTACCGTAATAACTGACTCTTTTGGTACCATACACAATCCTTTATATTTTACTTGTTTCAAGTGATCCCCAGAAGAATTGGGGAAAAAAAGTTTACATGTCCAAATAAATCTCTGATTGTTAAAATATACAATTTTAAAAGGCTGTGAAATGTCTGAAAAAGCTAAATGGAAAATGATTAACATACCTTGGGTAGTTCATACTTAAGCATCAAACCTCAATACATAAAGGACGGCTGCAGAATTTCATGATGCGGAAGCAATAGCGTTCCTCCCTGATACCTAGGATAATCAAATGTCCCAGGTTGCTCAGGACAGTATCTGTTTACACCTGATAGCACTTCCTTTCTACTCAAAAGCGTCCGGGTTTGGGTGATAAATTATGTGGTCACTCTACATATAATCTATCACAACGGCTTTAAGACTATAGTGGGGAAAGCAAAAATCCTATAGAGAAAAATCACGGTAAGAAAACTAACAAACCCTTCGGAAGCAATCCCTACAGATATCCATTACATTACAGACCTTAATGTACTTTAACACAAAAGGAATCCACAAGTGATTAGGTCATAAATTCAATCTAAAATGTCAATTTTAGGGGATTTAGAAATTCCTTGACATTATCTTATTTTTATGAATTGGACCTACTTCTGCTAAGAGATGAGGTTAGTGTGTTTCTTAGGGATTAAAATTCTACCCTGATCTTCATCTTCCTAGTTTCTGGCATTTATACTACATTTGTATAGCACTTTACAGTATACAGAGCATGTTGTATACATTTTACATTTATATTAATATAAACTTTACATTTAAGTGCTGTTATGATTGTTTTTAGCTATTAGCTAGTTTGGGCTAAATGCAGAGTAAAGTTTTAGAACTCTTCTAACACTATGCTGTCTTTCTCAACAGATAATAGTGTATCCCTCATTACTAAGTATTGTAATATCTATTTCTAACTTCTTTTGCTTCTATTCCCATCAGAGTGTGTTATAATAGACAGCATTTGCATAACTGAAGAAAAGTTTCTATCTGTATATAAGGCAGTGAATTCTAGGCTGAAGAAAAGTATGAACAATAATAATGCTGAGTGAAGTAAGCCAGACAGAGAAAGACAAATATCATATGATATTGCTTATGTGTGGAATCTAAAAAAATATATGATACAAATCAACTTATTTACAAAACAGAAATAGACTCACAGACATACAACAAAAATGTATGGTTACCAAAGGTTAAAGGGGGGAGGGAGGGATAAATTAGGAGTTTGGGGTTAGCCAATACACACTATAAATATAAAACAGATAACCAACAAGGACCTACTATATAGCACAGGGAACTATACTCAATATCTTGTAATAACCTATAATGGAAGAGAATGTAAAAAAAGAATATGTATATCTGAATAACTTTGCTGTACACCTGAAACTAACACAACAATGTAAATCAACTATATTTCGATAAAAATTAAAATAAAAACAAAAAAAATAATGCTGAAATTACCTTAGATGAAAAGTCAGTGATATTAAGACGGTTTATCACAGTATAACCTTACCCAAGGGACCACAAAGGAGAAAAGTGCTGGACAAAGTAAACCAAAAAAGTCCAATTGTTTTTCATTTTAGCATTTAATTTGAATTTGAATTTTAAATGTGGCATAATATTATTGTTATTTTGAACATATTTAAATGTTTTTATTATAAAATTATCATTTCCCTTAATTATGGGATTGTATGGTTTTTAAAAGTTGGCTCAATTTAAAAGTATGATTTTACTATATCAGGGACAATTATTTTTAAACCCTAGGGGACTTTCCGCCTGGTTTATCTATTTTGAAATTATGATAATATTGTACATGCTCAGAAAAATGGCCGTGACTGGATTACCATCAGCTTATTGTTAACAATAGAAAGCTTTCAAAACAGAGAGCAAAGCTTTTCACTTTCATTTTTTTAAAAAAAGGTTTAAAATGATAACAACACATTCATTTATAGCAGCCTTAAGTAGTAAATTAATAATTTTAGATGCTTTCATTAAAGTACATTTTGGTAGGGAAGGGACTGAAGCAAAAATGCTAGAGTCCAGAGGGAAGATCCAGCCATTGAAACAAAGGAGACAGAAAATGTCATCAAAGATGACACTTGTTATTGCAAATTTGGCCACAGTTGCCTTTGGCCACTTGAATACAGGGTGGTGTTGAATCACAGATATTGAGAGGAGAGGTGTGAGTTCTGGTGGGGTCTGATTCTTACATTCTGGGGTGAGCAACAGGGGTGACGGCCAGGGATGAGAGCGAGTTTCTTATGCTCTGCGCAGCCCCCTTAGTGATCTTGCTCTGCTTACCTCCCCAGACTCTTCTCTTGTTACCTCTGGCTTCTGAAATGTTGGAAGTTTCCTGAACACATTATGCTTTTTCTCTTCTCTGTAATTTTTCCCACTTTCTCCCTGGAATGCCTCCTCTTTCCAATCATACTACCTATTAAATATTTTTTCCCCTTTTCTATTGATATTGGTGCTTTGTCTCCTGTGCCAATAGGAATTCACTGCTCCCTAGGTGGGTGGCATGACTATGATCTCAGATCATCCTTTAACTGCTGTTATTGGGAGGTTTGTCCTCTCTTTCTTTGTTTTCTCCTTCATTTTGCTGGAGTACATCTCCAAGCATCTTTCAAAGAATGGCTATGTGAGAAGTATTTTAAGTTCCTTGTATATCTAAATTTATCTATATTCTGCCAGCATACTGATTGATACTTTAGCCAAATATACACTCTATTCTTGTTTGATAATATTTTTTCCCTTAGAATTTTAAAGACGTTTCCCATATTGCCTTGTATAAAATCAGTTTTGCGTATTTGTAACAGGTTTGCATTACTTTAGAATACTTGAAATAAAAAGGATATATTTCTTCATTTTTCCTTCAATGGCTATATTTTTCACATGGAGAATGTTTGTTTCATTTTAAAGCAGTAGTCCTCACTCAGGTTTTACAATCCCTAAGTCACAGATTTGGTTATTCCCATGGACCATGGAACTCCAAATCCCTGCTATAGCTGTTCTTTTTGTTTATGTCACCTGGAGGTTATTTATTTTGTTTGTTTTTGAGATTGGCTCTAACAAACCACTTTAAATATTTTCACTTGCACTTATTCGTATTTGGACTTGGGGTGGAAGGAAGTGTTGTCCATGAATTGGCTTCTTTTGTCGTTTTGATTAGAATCTTCTTCATTTTTCTAAATCAAATAGACATAATAATTAGAACTCTTCTCCCCAGGTTTGGGGACAAATTGCAGCGGACTCTCTCAGTGTCCTGCACGTATCCCTGGGCTCACCCCCAAATACAGCCACAGATAGTTTCATCTTTCTGTACCTCTTTATCTGAGAGCATTCTCTGGCTACATGCAACCTGGATGCCCAGTGGAAGTTAATGCTCAGGAATGACCCTCAAGTAAAGAGGGAGAACAGTTGACGGATAAACAGCCAGATTCCTTGCCCTGTGTTGCAATCTGCACAGTCGCTCAGAGGGTTCTGGCAAGATGGGGCCCTGTTGCCCACAGCAGTAACGTGCTCTTTGCCATACTTTTCATTGTTTCTCCAACTTTACTGTCTCACTTTCCAGTTCTTCACTTTGCTTCCTGGAATCACTACCAAAATAAACCGCCTTTTACCGAAATCCTAATTTTGGATGTATGTAAAGACATAGGTCCAACAATATTAGTTTTGGGGACATGCAATCTCTTCTCAGCTTCTAGAGAAGCTGCAGGCATTTAGAGATATCCTCAAACAAGGTTTCTTAGTCCACGTTCACAGCTCTGCTGGACCTTCAGATGCCACTGTTTGGCGTTGGTCCTCCACTGTATGGGGCTTCATCTGAAATGAGCCTTTCTTGTTCTGTTTCCCGCTTAGGTAGTGTTACCGAGTCCCAGCTTGTTCTGCTAGCAGCACAACAGGCCAATCCAGCGGGAGACGAGGTGTTGAGGCAAGGAAGAGCGACTTTATTCGGAAAGCCGGTGGGCCGAGAAGATGGCGGACTAGTGTCCCCAGAAACCATCTTATTGGGGTGTGGATGCCAGTTTCTTTTATAGAACAGAGAGAGGGAGGAGGTGAGGAAGTAAAGTAAAAAGGCCATAAGTCTTGCAAAATATCTCCTGGCTTGGCCAGCATAGGGGAGGGGATGTGTTAATTTCTTCTTTTCTGCAGGCATTCACAGGTGGGCAGGGTCAGATTGTCTCGCTGTGAGCTGAACAAAGGCACTTTAGTTTAACATTCAGGCAGAGGGGCAGGGTTCCCTGAGGTAGGTCATTACGTATGGTTATAATCACAAAAGCAATGAAAAGCAAAGGTTAAAGTAAAAGCAGCAGATCCAACATGGAGTCAGATTTTGCTGTTCCCTACTACAGTAGTATAACTTTATCATTGGCATAAGAGGCTCAGTCAGCAGCCTTACTTCTTCCATGTTAAGCTCATCTGCAGGAGACCCTGCTTGGACTCCCAAGGCTCCAGGCCTCAGTGCCCATCTCTGACCTCCCAGCGTGAAGTTCACTCCTCGTACAGGGATCTAATGAGGCTGCTTGAGTCCAGTATCCATCTCTGTACAAGAGTCTGGAGAACGTTTTGGCCAGTCATATTCACCCCTGTGGTAACTGGGGTTTATAATCCTTAGCATCATCAGATAGGGGAGAGGCAGTTAGAGAAAGGAAAAGAGAGGTTTTATACCAGAATAAAGAAGAAATGGAGAACAGGAAGAAACAAAGGATGCCTGTTAGATTTCAGCTCTTGGATTCCTGCAATATTGTAATTTATAAGAAATATATATTTGGTCACTCAGATGTGACCAAAAGATATTTCTCAGATATATTTAGTCTTTATCCACTCTTCCTGGCTCACAGGTCCCCAAATCCTTGGAATTTCCTGAGTGATAAAGAGTGATCAGAGCACCTTTTGTTATACTATTCAGTCTCTTGCCCTCAGTTCCTGAAATCATTTCAGAGCCATAAAAGTGAAATGGGCATCTTGTTGGTCATAACAAGACCCTTTCTACCACAACTTTTATGTTAATGATGTGACTTTTGGATCCTACTCCATGGTGGGGCCTGGTTGCCAGGAGAACCGAGCATGAATGGAGGGTTGGAACTTTCAGTCCCACCGCTTGACTTCTGAGGAGGGGTGAGGGGTTGAGGTTGAATTGATCCCCCAGTGGTCAATGATTTAATTGATCATGCCTATATAATGGAGTCTCCATGAAAACCCAAAGGACAGGGTTCAGAGGGCTTCCAGGTTGGTGAACGTGGGGATTTGCCAGAAGAGCTGCGCACTTAGAGAGGGCAGGGAAGCTCTGCACCCTTTCCCTAAACCTTGCCCTGTGCATCTCTTCCAACTGAATGTTCCTGAGTTATGTCCTTTTATAGTAAACCTGTAATCTATCAAGTAAAAATGTTTCTCTGAGTTCTGTGAACCACTCTAGAAAATTAATCTAACCTGAGGAGGGGATCATTGGAACCTCCAATCTATAGCCGGTCAGTCTGAAGCATGGATGACAACCTGGACCTATGACTGGCATCTGAAGTCGGGGTGGGGGACAGTCTTGTGAGACTGAGACCGTAAGCTGTGGAATATGATGCTCTCTCTGGGTAGATAGTGTCAGAAGTGAGTTGAATTGTAGGACACCCAACTGTTGTCTGAGAATTACTTAATGGTGTGGGAACTACTCCCCCACATGCATGCACACACTGGAATTGGGTGCAGAATCCTTTAATTCCCAACATACATAATACATACACTTATATTCACAATTTCAAACATGCTCCATAAGCATGTATATATACTCCATATAAGGCAACTATCATATATATACTCAGAAATACATTCACCCTCTCCTAAAAGTCTCATCTTGTTCCAAGTCCTGGAGTTCTGGGTGATACATTCTTCTTGGGTACCTGCAGATATATTTCCTAATCATGTAGCAGCTTATGCCTAAATTATACACTTAGCCACCCTAACACAACCTGGAAACAGGATGGAGGGAAAAAAGAATGACTGCCAAATATATATATATATACCTTTTGGAAATAAGAGAAGGGAAAACAGCATACATGGTCACTGTGCCCTGCATTTGTGGTCTCTGTTCCTCAGTTAGGCACCGTCGCCTCTCCAAGCTCTGCTCCATGGGAGGGTCTCCGATGGCATCCTCTTGTGCGGCTCATCTGAGAGCAGCTTTGGGGAGCATCTCCCCGTCGGGTAGCTGACAACATTTCTAAGGGATCTGCCTGAATTACTGGGCTTGTTAGGTTATCACTCCCACTTCTGAGTCACAGAAGTACCCCCAGGGAGAACTACAACATTGCATTTTAAGGTTTTTTTGATATAACAGATACTTTAAAAACCAAACTGAGCTCAAAGAACTATACGAGTGCTATGGATTGTCAAATATTCTTCTGTTTTTTTCAGTATACTGAGTGATTTCACAGTATGCTTACCAAGATGCTGGGGCTTGCCAGTTAAAGCCCACACTGAAATGTTATGAAAAAGAACAGTTTATTGTTATCATAGATACTGTACATAACGTAGCAATTTGCTTCTTGAAAGCTAATTACAAAAGTTGTTTGAAATAAGCAAACCCTTATTCAGCAGCTCAGGGATGAGAACAGCTGTATAAATACCGCCCCAGCAATGGCAAGAGAGTAGGAAAAAAACAGGTTACTTAAAACTTCAAACAAAGAGTAAAAAAAAAAAAAAAAAAGAAAATGAATTCCCTTAGCTCTTTATAGTGACTATAATGAACATTCAAGGACATAATGTTCCAGGTTTTTGGCATAATTTTGAAAGACATGTTTGACATGACAATGGATTGTATTAGAATTATAAAGTTCTGAGTATCTATTTTATTAATTGCATCTAAACTTCCTGAATCTCTTCCATTCTCACCATACACTCATGTAGCATGTTGAATCATGTTAATTTTCTCTAGATAAAGGATGCAAAAGATATACCAACACAACAGATGGCATTTGAAGGCCAATAATCTCACTTAATGGAATAAATTGGCACCTATAATATCATCTTAGTAAACCTGTTCTTTTTTGTATGCATCAGGAAGTAATTTGTTTTAAAGTCAAATTCCTTTACTCCAGGGACCTGATTGTGCATACCCTAGAAAAGCCAGTTTCTTAACTGAGTGATCAGCTCTATTCCCAGAATATAATTTAGTCACTTTACCTTACCATGAGATAAGGCCCAGCGGCATTGCCCCGAAAAGGAAAAGTAAGAATTTCACAAGTTAGTGGAGACCTGACAATCCAGAACATGTGCCTTTAAGGATTAAATATAGCAACAGCACGACCATTTCATCAGGGCAAGCTCTTTAATCCACCAGATTACTAGTCAGAGATTTCAAACATAGAGTAAGAATCACTTGATTTATAGCCTCTTTTGACCAACATTAAAGCCAGTTCCTACACTTAACAATAAATGCCCCTATTGTTCAAGAAAATTTATTTTTTCCAAAAGAGAAAGTTATTTAGGCAACAGAAAAATAAGGTTATTTGTTGAGTTAAAAGAGCCCATTGGAGTTATAAATATATATGCACACTGCATAGATAATCTCAACCGAGCTTCACTTGAAACTTCTCAACAGTCTCTCTACACTCATAATAAATCCTGGCCAAACCTAATTAAATTGGAGTTCAGGATCACTAGTATTTTATCTTTTACAGAACTTTAGCAGCCTCTTCATTATTCACTAGAGTGGGTGGAATACACATATAAATAGCAGAGAATAATGCAATATTTATTATCATCTTTCTGGTAGACTATTTTATAGAGTTAGCAGCTTTTGAAATCTCAAAATTAGAGTTGTTTTCAGTATTTAGAACCATACTGAGCAGACAGGATATCATGAGTATTTATTGATGAATTAATTAAACAAATATTTTGAAGCATTTGAGCATACATTTTATTTTTTATTTTTTTTTGCAGTACGCGGGCCTCTCACTGTTGTAACCTCTCCCGTTGTGGAGCACAGGCTCCGGACACGCAGGCTCAGTGGCCATGGCTCACGGGCCCAGCCGCTCCGCGGCATGTGGGATCTTCCCGGACCGGGGCACGAACCCGCGTCCCCTGCATCGGCAGGCGGACTCTCAACCTCGGCGCCACCAGGGAAGCCCATACATTTTATTTTTTATTATTTTTTAAAATAAGTTTATTTATTTATTTTTTGGCTGTGTTGGGTCTTCGTTGCTGTGCGTGGGCTTTCTCTAGTTGCGGCGAGCGGGAGCTACTCTTCGTTGAGGTGTGTGGGCTTCTCACTGCGGTGGCTTCTCTTGTTGCGGAGCATGGGCTCTAGGTGTGCGGGCTTCAGTAGTTGTGGTATGTGGGCTTCAGTAGCTGTGGCTCACCAGCTCCAGAGCACAGGCTCAGTAGTTGTGGTGCATGGGCTCAGTTGTCCCATAGCATGTGGAATTTTTCCAGACCAGGGTTCGAATCCGTGTCCCTTGCATTGGCAGGTGGATTTTTAACCACTGGGCCACCAGGAAAGTCCCATGAGCATATATTTTAAATAAAAGATGGTATTTTGGTCTACAGTCTTTTAAAAAGATCTGTGGGGCTATATATAGACTTATCACAGCACAGGAATTAAGTATATACTTTTTTAAAGAAGGCAAGGCTTAAATGTATCAAATGATTCAAAAGACATTACAAATCTTTAATTTACTAATTCAATGTGAAGCATATATATAGCATGTCTTATATGTCTGATTCTTTTTAACTTCTCTATAGTATTTGGTAACACTATTTCGCATAGGTATGATCACATTTGCTTAGAAGAATTTATGGAAATGACTCTCCCTACATTATATTCCCAGGGAGTGGTAGCTTTTTTCTTCCCATCTCCATGTGGCAGTAATGTAATAGGTAGGCTATAAAAATTATTGAATATATGATTGAACAGTGAATAAAAATATTAATGAATAAATTTCTTGTTTTTTGAAATGTTTTCCTGTGTTTTTGGTTTCTCTGGCAATGTATTTTCAGTCAATTAATAAATACAGGATTTATTAGATGTCTTTTTAAAAAATTAATTAATTCATTTTATTTTATTTTTGGCTGGGTTGGGTCTTCATTGCTGCACATGGCCTTTTTCTAGTTGCAGCGAGCGGGGGCTACTCTACTTTGCAGTGCGTGGGCTTCTCACTGCAGTGGCTTCTCTTGTCGTGGAGCACGGGCTCTAGCCACGCAGGCTTCAGTAGTTGTGGCACACAGGCTTAGTTGCTCCATGGCATGTGGGATCTTCCAGAGCCAGGGCTCGAACCTGTGTCCCCTGCATTGGCAGGCGGATTCTTAACTACTATGCCACCAGGGAAGCCCTTAAATGTCTTCTATGTGCCACATACTGGTTGGTATCACAAGTAGGCCAGAGAACAAGAAAGAAATGGTCCTTCAAGGAGCTTCATCTCTGAGGGAAATGCAAATATTAAAAAATAAAAACTGGTATAATAAGTGCCATAAAGGTGGAAACATGGAGTGCAATGAAAGTTTATTACAGGAAATCATACACCTACTCTGGGGGTCTGAAGAAGGCTTCCCATGAGATCTTAACTGAGACTTGAAGAATGAGGAACAGTTAGTCAAGTAAAATATGGGAAGGAGACAGGAGCAAGGGAAGAAATTTGGTAGAGGGAGGAGAAAATTTGTTTTTGTTTTGCGGTACGCGGGCCTCTCACTGTTATGGCCTCTGCCCTTGTGGAGCACAGGCTCCAGACGCGCAGGCTCAGCGGCCATGGCTCACGGGCCCAGCCGCTCCACGGCATGTGGGATCTTCCCGGACGGGGGCACGAACCCGTGTCCCCTGCATTGGCAGGCGGACTCTCAACCACTGCGCCACCAGGGAAGCCAGGGAGGAGAGAATTTGAAGGACTCAACTTCATATTTTTTTTGTTTTTGTTTTTGTTTTTGCGGTACGCGCGCCTCTCACTGTCGTGGCCTCTCCCGTTGCGGAGCACAGGCTCCGGACGTGCAGGCTCAGCGGCCATGGCTCACGGACGTAGTCCCTCCATGGCATGTGGGATCTTCCCAGACCAGGGCACGAACCCGTGTCCCCTGCAACGGCAGGCGGACTCTCAGCCACTGCGCCACCAGGGAAGACCCTCATCTATTTTTTTCAATGATTCTTTCTCATTCTGTTATAGCCTCCTGATCATGGATATTTCCAAAAAGTTTTGTCCCTTGGGAAAAGAGTCCATACTCAACAATTGAATCCATACTTCAGTTATTACTAGCAGACTGACGCTATCAAATACACAATCTCAGTCTTGATGCACTGTGCTTAGATATGGGAAATGCAAAAGATACATAAACCTACAGTGTAGAATTTAAAATAACTTTGCTAGGGGAGAAAACCTCATGACAGAGGGTAAATATCTTAGAGAGATAAATTGATTAATATATAGACTGGGAAAGGAAGAGAGTTGGGGGAGAGACTGAAAAGGGCTGTAAATGACAGATAAAGGTAATGTTTAACCTGCTGGGGGCAATATCATAAATCATCGGCACAATAATTTCTGCAGTGCTAGCACAGTGTGTTATTCTTAGTAGTCATTTAATATATTCCTGGACACTCATTCCATATTTACATAAAAAGAAACATATTACCTTGAGTCTGGTGACACGATTCCATTCTTGATACAGCTGGGCTTGACACTAAAGGCTTTGGGCCTTGGAATCCTCCAGTGTAGAAGGTGGCACTCAAATATTGCCATGGAATAATTTCCAAGTATCCTTCCAGAAGCAAAATTCAGTTGTTCTATGTGAACATAATGTTTGAAAGTCAAATTACAGAATGGGTTTTAAGGAATGTTAAAATTTATTTTCATATTTTTCTCATTAGGACTATGATGAATTGAATTTCTTCCTCCGTTTCTGCTACAGAAATGATGTGTGGATCTTTGTATCAGTTGAGGCTTTTGATTGGAAGCCACAAACCCAACTTAACTCAGCATAAGCAAAAAATGCAAAAAAAACCCCAACTCAAAACACCAAAAACAAACAAATACACTCAAAGAACCCCCAAAATGTTAACTTTTGGAAATAAAAAAAAGAGTAGAAACCAAATTTCCAAACAGACAGGAGCAATTTTCCTAAAGGATCTCAGGAACTTTGAGAACAGAGACCTGAAGGCAAGCAGAATTCTATCATCTCTGCTTCTTTCTGCCTGTTGGCTTCATTCTCACTTTGCAGACAACCTTTCTCCAGTTGGTGAGACACATGGAAATCAATAGCTCCAAAGAGTCAACTTTCAAGTCTTCAGTTCCAAATGGAGACTTATTTTGACTCTCTGGATGTCAAAATCCAAAATCTCAGAGAAAAGACTCATTGGCCAAGCTTGAGTCAAGTGTACAATTAACTGTGATCAAGGATGTCTCACATAGAATTAGAACAAGTCAGCTCATTCGTTACCAGGGTAGTTGGGTGGGGTTAATGAACCGACAATACAAGAGGAGTATGCTAGGAAGCAATATCATAGTGGTCCACTGTGATTTCTGAACCTTACTTATTCCAGAATCAATTAAGACATGTCTGTAAAAACATATTTTAAAGACAATGCAATTTTATTAAAGGCTATCATCAAACTGTGAGCTCCTGAAAGCCTGGAGAGAATGCCTAACATAGTGCTTTGCACAGAGTAGATGCTCAATAAATGCCTCGAATTAAGTTGCTTTAAGTAGCCATCTGAATAAGATGCTGTGTAAAACTGATTAGACAGACATGATTCTGAACTCTTGGACCTTATTACTATAAAAGGGACAAGATTAGTAAAAAAAAAAAAGTGAATAAAACCAAGAGAAAAATATCGCATAGTGGAAAAAAAAATCTTAGATTCATAGAAAGAGGACTTGTTTTAATATGTGTACCATAGACTTTCTCTTTGGTTATTCTTTGGCAAATGTCTCAATTGTTCTTAGCCTCACATTTATCATTTTTGAAATTAAAAAAATTATCTATGTCTCTAGGTTTGTGAAAACTCAAGGGAGAGCTCTTTGTAAGTGGGAAGCAGCTACACAGATTAGCAGGGTATTCGTATGAGTGTGGCATAGGGAATGAATGGCAACACCTTGACGCAATCCTTCTCATCAGAAGGTTCCTCTTTAAGAGCTATTTTCAGAAGCTTAGAAAATAGCCGTTAAAACTAATGTTTGTGTTCTTTTTAAACGATTCAAATAGGCTACTAGTTCAGAGCAGTTAAAAACAAATCTCAAACAAAAGAAAACGAAATAGTTCTTTTCCAGAATAAATAGGACCATTCAGCTCAAAGGATAATGGCAACCCCATACTAACTGAGAAAGTATTTTCTTTCTTATTATGGGATTAAACTATTGTCTTAGTCTGCTTGAATGATTACAACAAAATACCGCAGACCATGTGGCTTAAATAATAGAAATTTAATTTCTTAAAGCTCTGGATGCTGGGAAGTCCAAGATCAAGGTATAGGTTGATTTGTTTCTGGTGAGAGCTCCCTTCCTGGCTGGCAGATGGCCACCTTTTTGCTGTATCCTTACACAGTACAGAGAGTGAACTCTGTGGTGTCTCTTCCTACAAGGACATTAATCCCTTGAGATTAGGGCTCCATTCTTAAGACTTTGTATAACCTTAACCTTTGTGTAAGTTCCTTACTTCAAATACAGTCATACTGGAGGTTAGCCTTCAACATATTAATTTTGGGGGGACATAATTCACTTTACAGCGATGGGGGTCACTGTCCACCTGGCTGAAGCCTTCTCAGAAGCCCTCAAACCTGTTGATCTACATTTGGGCATGGTATTGGGTGAAGGGAAGAATGATTTGTAAGAAGAGATTTCTTTCTATAGGAAGAGGTAGTGGTTTCCCCCAAGGGAAAAGCACTGGAAATTCAAGCATAAAGATTTAAGGAGCCACTTGGTAAATGAGACATAATCCTGAGGATGGTGGGAGGTGGGCATTTTGAACCAGAAGATTAGGGTTTACATTTTTATTTACTTTTACTTCAGAGTTGCAAGGAGAAGTCCAGTTTAGCTAGAACTTTAACCTTTTTCTTCCTACTGTAATTCTCTTTTGAGAGTGTCTTAACTCTTTAGTAGAGCAATTCATATATATACTTAAAGTTGATATTCCATCACTACACAGTGTTATGGCCATACTAATCATTAAAATATTGAAACTCTTCCTTACGTATCATGCTGCCCTGAGATCCCCTAAATGTTCCTTTGCCTACCATCCCAGCCATTCTAGACTCATCCCTAGGACCCCTGGCTTCCTCAGTATCCAACAAGTAAGCGGTTAACTGCTGACATATCATGGGAGCCTCCAGAACGCTAGGGTAACAATAAAGTCCCTCATGTCTTTCTTATAGATTCATGCTCCTGCAGTGCCAGTCATTAAATATTTTGAATATCACTCTATCTTGCACATATAAATACCAATGTACTAATCTTGGGGATTCTGAAGGAACAGAAAGGCAAGAGGGAAGAAAGCTTATTTCACCCTCATCTCTTTTCGAGGTCCACTGGTGATAGACACCACCTTAACCAGTAGGCTGCTACTGAAAGGTCATGGCCACATCTACTTCAGAGGATCTGTTACAATAAAAGTGGGAGCTAAAAGATGGAGAAAGCTAAAAAGCACTTGAGAGGGGACAGATGCGAGAAAGATAACTTTCTGTTTACCCCTTAAATTAGAGAGTACAGTGAAGTACACTCCTGGGTTATATTAGACAATGCTGGATGGAGACACAGAGTTTGCTCTTATGTTTCAACAATGCATTGAACGGTGGAATAAATGCATTATGGTTTCCAAAGGCTCTATTTTCCAGTGTTCAAAATTTTAGCATAGTAGACCAAGGTTCAGGTTCAGGTAGCCTCCAACCAAGGGAAATACTATGGAGAAGCTACTCAAGAGTCCTCAGTTGAAATTAGAGTGAGTAGAACCACTTTCTTAAACATATATTAATCTAAGTAGTTAATTAAGGCCTGATGGATATAAATAATCTGCCCAGAACACTGTGGTGACCACAAGCTACTGTACTGCTTTGAATCACTAAAAATTACTCACTGTTTTAATTACAGTTTTTACTATTTTCTCCTTATCTGGATGAAGTGTATGTATCTAAAAATCAAATAATAGTATATCTGGAAGGAAACTAGAGCTCACTCATTCAAACTCCCTTATTTTAGAGATGGAGAAACCAAGGTCAAAGCGCTTTAAGAGCCACATTTTCCAAACCTAGATCCAGTGCTGTTTCTACAAGTGCACCTTTGTCAAGAGCACCATATTGTTATTTCTGTGATTGTTTGGGTTAAAAAGTAATAGACAAATAGACAGCTAGTGGGAAGAAGCTGCATAGCACAGGGAGATCAGCTCGGTGCTTTGTGACCACCTAGAGGGGTGGGATAGGGAGGGTGGGAGGGAGACACAAGAGGAAGAGGATATGGGGATATATATGTATACGTATAGCTGATTCACTTTGTTATATAGCAGAAACTAACACACCATTGTAAAGGAATTATACTCCAATAAATGTTTTAAAAAAAGTCATAGACTTATAGATGGCCAAAAAGCACGTGAAAAGATGCTCAACATCACTAATTATTACAGAAATGCAAATCAAAACTACAATGACGTATCACTTCACACTGGTCAGAATGGCCATCATCAAAAAATCTACAAATGATAGATGCTGGAGAGGGTGTGGAGAAAAGGGAATCCTCCTGCACTGTTGGTGGGAATGTAAATTGATACAGACACTGTGGAGAACAGTATGGAGGTTCCTTAAATAGCTAAAAATAGAATTACCATATGACCCAGCAATCCCACTCCTGGGCATAAACCCAGAGAAAACCATAATTCAAAAAATACATGCACCCCAATGTTCACAGCAGCACTATTTACAATAGCCAGGAGAAGGAAGCGACCAAAACATCCATCAATTGAGGAATTGATAAAGAAGATGTGGTACATAATACAATGGAATATTACTCAGCCATAAAGAAGAATAAAATAATGCTATTTACCGCAACATGGATGGACCTAGAGATTATCATACTGAGTGAAGTAAGTCAGACCGATACAGACAAATACCATATGACATCACTTATATTTGGAGTATAAAAAAATGGTGCAAATGAACTTAGTTACAGAACAGAAATAGAGTCACAGATGTACAAAACAAACTTATGGTTACCAGGGGGTGAGGGGAAAAGAGATAAATTGGGAGATTGGGATTGACATATACACACATATATATATTTTATATATAAAATAGAAAACTAATAAAGACCTCATGTATAACATAGGGAACTCTGCTCAATACGCTATAATGGCCTATACAGGAAAAGAATCTAGAAAGGAGTGGATATATTAGGTTGGTCAAAAAGTTTGTTCGGTTAACGAATACGTTGTTCAATTAAGTTCTTGGTGAAAATGAAAAATGTCTTTTATTTGTACTTAAAACCGAACGAACTTTCTGGCCAACCCAATGTGTCTACGCATAACTGATTCACTTTGCTGTACGCCTGAAACTAACACAACATTATAAATCAACTATACTCTAATAAAATTTTTTTTAAGTTATAGACTATATGAGTAGTGCCATTACATTGTACGAGGTCAATGCTTCACACTGGTACGTGAAGGCTGATTTATAGTAGACTTATTTAAATATCTTTGGACATCCCTTATGTGTTGGGTTCTGCGATATGCAGCATGCACACGCACCCTGGTAAGTCATGTCAGTTATATACTTAGAGTATGAACCATGTGAAGAAGGTGGCAGGGTAAAGATGGTGTCTTATCGGGACGAAAAACGACATGCCTAAGTTTAATAGTGCATTCTCCCCCAACTGAGTGAGGTGGACCTGTACAACTCTTTGCCCTGCCTAACTCTGTCTGGTAGAGAGCATGAAACTCTTGCTCTCAGAATTGTGGTTGTCCGTTCTTGCCTTAGGATTCTCTTCTCCCAAGGGTTCTTTATCTATTTGCATGATTTCCCAGAGAACTGGGAATGCATTGTTGAAGAAAACAGACGAGTTTCCTGACTTCGAGCGGTTTACATAAATGTTACAAGGGAAAAGTGTTACAAGGGAAAGAGGCATTAAACAGGTAATTAAACAAACTATTATCTAATTACTGCTGTAATTATGCTTTAAGTATAGAAAGAAATAAAGATTTTACTCTCCTCAAAGTTATACTAGGTCTAGAAATTAAATAAGTCTTAATCGAACTTCCAAAGGAAGAGTAATAATACTGTTCATTTATCAATGTCAGATACTGCATGTAAATTATCTTGAATCCTCATGACGATTCTGAAAAATAAATATTTCCCACTTTACAGGTAAGTAAGCAGAGGTTCAAAGAGTCTAACTAACTTGTTCTTAATGCTTTACAGTTAATTATGCTAGTGTTGGGATTTGAACATAGGCATCTCCAACAGCTACACATGGGCTTTCCATGATCACACTGCTTCTGTCGACTATGACACGCAGTCGTAGGAAAGTTGGGAATTTACTCTCTTACCCTTAAACATAAGGATTCTTTTAGTTTTGAGTTTCAAGGTTAGGTTATCCTAAAACTCAGTAAATATCTACCAATTAATTGACTTCTAAGCTAGAAAAATGCTCCCTTCTTTCCACTTTTGATGCCCATACATCTTGCTAGGCTGAGTACCATACTGGTGGGAGTGATTATGGAAAAAACTGACAATTCCTTTTGTTCATTTATTAATATTAAAGCATTTTCATGCCTCATCAGAAGCCAGTATTTCACATACTATAGATATATATTTATTTATTTTATTTTTTAATTTTTTTCGGTACGTGGGCCTCTCACTGTCGTGGCCTCTCCCGTTGCGGAGCAGGCTCCGGACGCGCAGGCTCAGCGGCCATGGCTCATGGGCCCAGCCGCTCCACGGCATGTGGGATCCTCCCGGACCGGGGAACAAACCCGTGTCCCCTGCATCGGCAGGCAGACTCTCAACCACTGCGCCACCAGGGAAGCCCGTATATTTTTAAAATAACAATTCTTTCACTGAACTGAATTGTTTTTCTCCTCTTCAAGCACACCCACCTCCATAACAGAAATCCAGTTTTTAGCTATTGTTTCTGAATGAGTCTCAGTTGGTCCTAGCATTTCTAATTGCAAGTGAAATTTAAACCCACTTATTGTTACATAAACCACCTACCACTCAACCATATAGCAAATAAGGTGTAATTTTGTAATTAATAATATAATCACACTTCTTAAACTATGATCATGAAGCAATACGGAGAAGCTATTCTTCCCAAAGTAAAGGAAATAAATTCAAAGCCAAAAGACTGGATATTAACAGAGGGCTTATAGCAGCGAATTCTCTTTCTTTTTTTTATTGTGGTAAAATATACATAACATAAAATTTACCACTTTAGCCATTTTCAAGTATATAGTCAATGGCATTAAGTAATTCACAATCTTATGCAACTACCACCACCATCATATCCAGAACTTTTTCATAACCCCAAACTGACTTTGTACCTATTAAAAAATGACCACCTATTCCTCCCTCCTAAGCCCCTGGCAACTACCATTCTACTTTCTGTCTCTATGAATTTCACTACTTTAGGTATCTCATGTATGTTGACTCATGAAATATTTGTCCTTTTATATCTGGCATAAAAAAGTAAAAGAATTCATTACTACTTTTTATGTGTATTACATGTTTAAATGATAAAATTTTGGCTACAATGGATTAGATAAAATTTATTATTAAAATTAATTTTACCTGTTTGTTTTCTTTTACTTTTTTAATGTAGTTCCCAGAAAAGTTAAAACTGTGTATGACTCAAATCATGTTTTTTTTTGTTTTTTTTGTTCTTTTTGGGGTACACGGGCCTCTCCCTGTTGTAGCCTCTCCCGTTGCAGAGCACAGGCTCCGGAGGTGCAGGCTCAGCAGCCACGGCTCACGGGCCCAGCCGCTCCGCGGCATGTGGGATCTTCCCGGACCGGGGCACAAACCCGTGTCCCCTGAATCGGCAGGTGGACTCTCAACCACTGCGCCACCAGGGGAGCCCTCAAATCATGTTTTTATTGGACCGTGCTGATGCAGAATCAGTTCTTAGGAAAATTGCCCTCAGGTTTGCTTTACTGATTTATCCATTCTATTCAACTAACAGGAGATGAGCCTATCCAAAGGAATAACTCTCCAATTGTGAAACATCCAGCAAGGCAAGGATGATTGATATTTCAGATGTTCTCTTCAAGTCTTACAATAGAAGAGACTGCATCTGAATCCTCTTACCTTGAATCTCGAGGTTGTCATGATAATACTCCTTCTTTTAAAATGAACAGCAATTATAGGGAGTCATAAGCTTTCCTCTCTCACATTTTTCTCCTCTATTGGCATTACCTCTCTTCATTAGGAACTTTATGTTCACAGGGACTCACTTTATTTGTTAGAAAATGTTTCCTAAGTTCCTAGTAGGGATTTGTTTAAAAGGTCTCAAGGTAGAAAGCACACTGCATGTGCACTAGCTGACTCTACTGTTTTGGTTGATTAGCCTCTCAGAAAAATACTACCCAGTCCTTAAAAGAGCAAAAGGAAACATTTTGCCCATCTATTCAAATCAACACCACTGTGAGAGCCAGGAGTCCTGCAGTCTCTCCTCAGCCCACACAATGCTCTTTCTGCCTCTAGAACAGAAGTTCCAAGGGTAAACAAGGTCAGGTCTTGAAGCTAAAGCAGTAAAAGAAATTCTAAGTCATAATTATTTAAGTAGGTGGAATATTACATCTACTTTTTCCTATTTCAGCTATTTTAATACATAATCTTATTACACTTAGGTGTTATGGTTCTGCCTCACAAGACACTTTATCTGAATATGTGCTTCTTTTCAGCTTCTTAGGTTCATCCCCGAAGAACCCTTTCTGTTACCAGTGACCACATCATTTTCTTAACCTGAAAGGTAAACTATTTAAAAAAAGGTTTTGTAGATGTTTTAGGCACTTTTAATTTAAATATGATGTTTTCTTCACAGACATATGCAGATTTCAGAATCATTGTCCAGAATATAAGATACTCAAGTGCTTACATTTGAAACTTCTCACTTAACAATGGTCTGAGTGGTGAGATTTCCCTTGTGGACAAATGGAGGGAATATAGATCTAGATCACTGATTCTACTTAAGGAAAATTCTATTTTGAAAAAGTCAGTGCAAGGTGGGGAAATGAAGTGAGGTTAATGGCAGGGGTGGCAAGGAGGAATGTGAGTGGGAAACAGAAATGGAGGTGTAATAGGGAACAGGGAGGTGGGGAGTTGTGAAAGGTAAGGTAAGAGATAAGAGGGAAAGAGGAGAAGTTGAGGACTAGCCAGAATTTGGAGAAAAGGAAAGAAAAAAGAAAGAGGAATTGAAAATTCAAAGGAGGGACAGAAGAAACAATCAGAGAAAGATATAGGAAAAAGGAAAAGGGAGGGATTGGAGAAGAGATTACAGAAGAATCAGGCTTCTTATGCTTTATGCCTGTTTTCTGAAGCACAGGATTTTACTTGAAAAAAAGACTCACAAAGGTGAAATAAAAACAATATCATATATTCATTTATTATGTCAATGTTGTTGCCAAAATAACGTACAGGCTTTTCCACTTATCAAATGGTTAATGTTTGTTGTTTTTTTTTCAGATATGTGCAATAGTTATAAATTGCTTCACATTACTTAGAGTGTAAATGATGTCATTTTGAGGCTTCTATTCCAGCATAGGAAGACCCTGAATTCATCTTCTCCCAGAGAGACATCAAATCTATGCCTACATATAGAGCATTTCCTCCTGAAGAAGAACTGAGGGCTGATTAAAGAGCTTATGCACAACAAATGATAAAGGGACCACACAGAGATGAGTAGGAGAGATGGAGACATGGTACTGACAATAACCCCATCCCCAGCACAGTGACCTGCAGTAGGGAGGGGTCCATGCATAGACTTGTGTGCTCTGGGACCAGAGAAAATACAGCATTTTAAAGGACACCTAGACTACACATGAACAAAATCTATTTACTAACCCTACAGCATCTGCCAAATGGGCAGGGAATGGCTGGAACTTTGTTCAGGGATGGAGGTGCCAGACAGCACCTCTTTTGGTTTTCCCCCTCCACCCTGATAGTGTGGGCAGGAACACAGTCCATGCACTCTAACCAGCCTGCCAAGGCTTCTCCAGAACCCAGGCTCCTGGACCACACCAGCTATAGCCATCCCCCCAAGGCAGCCTCAGTGCATCATGCACTGGGATCCCCAGCCCATGTCCACCCCAACTCCAGCAGGCCTGCCAAAGCTGCCCAGGATATGCGGTCTATGTGGGGGATGCTCCTACATAAGCTATGACATCAAGGCTCAGAGAGGTAGCTGTTGTACTTAATTCATAGAAACAAACACAGAAAGTCAAATAACAAGATGAGACAGAGGAATATGTTCCACATAAAAGAACAAGATAAGACCCCAGAAAAAACCCCAATAAAACAGAGAAAAGTAATTTACCTGATAAAGGGTTCAAAGTAATAGTTATAAAGATAATTAACAAATGTGGGAGAAGAATGGAGGAACACATGAGAACTTCAACAAAGAGTTAGAAAATATAAGAAAGAATCAATTGGAGCTGAAGAATACATTAACTGAAATGAAAAATACACTAGAAGAAATCAACAGCAGATTAGATAATACAGAAAAACAGACCAGCGATTTGGAAGACAGAAGAGTGGAAATCATTCAAGCAGAACAGCAAAAAAGTAAAGAGAATTAAAGAAAATGAGGATAGTTTAAGAGACCTCTGGGAAACATTTAGCATACTAGCATTTGCATTAGAGGGATACCAGAAGGAGAAGAAAGACAGAAACAAGAACATTTTCAAATAAACAATATAACTTTACACCTAAAGCAATAGAAAAAAGAACCAACAAAGCCCAAAGTTAGTGGAAGGAAGGAA
This sequence comes from Phocoena phocoena, assembly GCF_963924675.1. Lineage (NCBI taxonomy): Eukaryota > Metazoa > Chordata > Mammalia > Artiodactyla > Phocoenidae > Phocoena > Phocoena phocoena. Next base: position 95,597,175 of record NC_089227.1, read on the forward strand.
ATAATAAAGATCAGAGCAGAAGTAAATGAAATAGAGACTAAAAAGACAATGAAGGGCTTCCCTGGTGGTGCAGTGGTTGGGGGTCTGCCTGCTGATGCAGCGGACGTGGGCTCGTGTCCCGGTCTGGGAGGGTCCCGCATGCCATGCAGTGGGTGGGCCCGTGAGCTGTGGCCACTGGGCCTGCGCGTCCAGAGCCTGTGCTCTGTGATGGAAGGGGCCGCAGTGGTGAGAGGCCCACGTACCACACACACACACACACACACACACGAAAATCAATGGAAAAGATCAGTGAAACTAAGCTGGTTTTTTGAAAAGATAAAATTGATAAACTTTACCCAGACTCATCAAAAAAAAGAGTGAGGGTCTAAACAAAATCAGAAATGAAAGAGAAGGTACAATGAATATCACAGAAATACCAAGAATAAGAGACCACTATGAATAATTACATGCTAACCAATTGAATCACCTAGAAGTAATGGATGAATTCCTAGAAGCACACAATCTTCTAAGACTGAATCAGGAAGAAATAGAAAATCTGAACAGAATGCTTACTAGTAATAAAATTGAATCAGTAATAAAAAAAACTTCCAACAAACAAAAGTCCAGTACCAGATGGTCTCACAGATGAATTCAACACATTTAAAGAAGAGTTAGTGCCTATCCTTCTCACAATATTCTCAAATTTGAGGAGGAAGGAAGTCTTCCAAACACATTCTGAGGCCAGCATTACCTGATACCAAAACCAGACAAAGACACTATAAAAAAAAGAAAATTACCAGTCAATAACCCTGATGACCATAGATGCAAAAACCCTCAGCAAAATATTAACGAACTAAATTCAATAATATATTAATAGGATCATACATCACGATTTAAGTGGGACATATTCCAGGTATGAAAAATGGTTCAATATCCAAAAATCAATCATTGTGATATATCACATTAAGAAAATGAGGAATAAAAATCATACAATCCTCACAATAGATGCAGAAAAAGGTTTTGGAAAATTTAGCATCCAATTATGATAAGAAGTCTCATAGAGGGAACATACCTCAACATAATAAAGACCATATATGACAAACCCATAGCTAACATCATAATCAACAATGAAAAGCTAAATGCTTTTCCTCTATCAGAAACAAGATAAGAATGCCCACTTGCCACTTTTATACAACATCATTTTGGAAGTCCTAGGTATAGCAGTGAGTCAAGAAAAAGAAATAAAAGAATCCAAAGTAGAAAGGAAAAAGTAAAACTGTCATTATTTACAGATGATATGATACCATAATATATAGAGAAAATTCTCAAGACTCCACCAAAAAATTATTAAAACTAATATATTAATTCAGTAAAGTTGCAGGACACAAAATTAATACACAGAAATCTCGACTTTCTACACACTAAAAAAAAATTACCAGAAAGAGAAATTAAGAAAATAATCTCATTTATAATTGCATCAAAAAGAGTAAAATACTTAGGAATAAATTTAACCAAAAAAGTGAAGGACCTGTACTATGAACACTATAAGACACTGATGAAAGAAACTGAAGATAACACAAATAAGTGTAAATATATACCATGCTCATGGATTGGAAGAATTAATATTGTTAAAATGATCACATTCCCCAAGGCAATCTACAGATCAATGCAATCCCTATTTATATACCTTCACCATTTTCACAGAACTAGAACAAATAATCTTAAAATTTGTACAGAACCACAAAAGACCTCAAATAGCCAAAGCAACATTGAGAAAGAAGAACAAAGTTCTGATTTCAAATTATACCACAAACCTACAGTAGTCAAAACAGTATGGTACTTGAACAAAACCAGACATATAGATCAATGGAATAAAATAGACAGCTCAGAAACAACCTCACACCTATATGGTCAATTAATCTACAATACAGGAGGCAAGAATATACAACAAGGAAATGACAGCCTCTTCAGTAAATGGTGTGAAAACCAGAAGGCTACATGCAAAAGAAAGGAACTGACCATTGCCTTACACCATATACAAAATAAACTCAGAATGGATTAAATAATTAAATGTGAGACGTGAAACCATAAAACTCCTGGAAGAAAACATAGGAAGAACACTTTTTTTTTTTTTTTGTGGTACGTGGGCCTCTCACTGTTGTGACCTCTCCCGTTGCGGAGCACAGGCTCTGATGTGCAGGCTCAGCGGCCATGGCTCACGGGCCGAGCTGCTCCGCGGCATGTGGGAACTTCCCTGACCGGGGCACGAACCCGCGTCCCCTGCATCGGCAGGCGGACTCTCAACCACTGCGCCACCAGGGAAGCCCCCAGAACACTCTTTGATACCAGTCTTAGAAATATATATATATATATATCTAAAGAAAAGAAACAGTGGGTCTATATCAAACTTAAAAGCTTTTGCAAGTAAAGGAATCTGTTAACAAAATGAAAAGGCAACCTACTGAATTGGAGAAGATATTTGAAAACAATATATCTGATAAGGGAGTAATATTCAAAATATACAAAAAACTCATACAACTCAGTATCAAAAAACCAAACAACACAGTTAAAAAATGGGCAAAGGACCTGATTAGACATTTTTCCAAAGAAGATGTACAGATGGCCAACAGGTACCTGAAAAGATGCTCATCACTAATCATCAGGGAAATGCACATCAAAACCACAATGAGATATCCCCTCATACATTTAGAATGGCTATCATCAAAAAGACAAGATGAGGTGTTGGTGAGGATATGGGGAAAAGGAAACCATCATGCACTGTTGATGAGAATGTAAATTGGTATAACCTCTATGCAAAACAGTATGGAGGTTCCTCAAAATATTAAAAATAGAACTACCATATGTTCCAGCAATTCCATCTCTGGGTATTTATCTGCAGAAAATGAAAACACTAATTTGAAAAGATATATGCACCCCAATGTTCATTATAATGTTTTTTAAGAATAGTCAAGATGTGGAAGCAACCTAAATCATTGATAAATGTGTGAAAATAAAGAAAATGTGCCATATATATATATATATATATATATATATATATATATGGACTTAGAGGGTATCATGCTAAGTGAACTAAGTCAGGCAGAATAAGGCAAATACCATATGATTTCACTTAGATGTGGGGTCTAAAAAGCAAAACAAACGCACAAACATAAAACAGAAACAGACTCATTGCTACAGAAAACAAACTGGTGGTTGCCAGAGGGAAGAGGGGTGGTGGATGCGTGAAGTAGGTGAAGGAGATTTAGAGGTACAAACTTCCAGTCATGAAATAAATAAATCATGGAGATTTACAGCATAGGGAATATATTCAATAATATTGTAATAGCTTTGTATGGTGACAGATGGCAACTAGACTTATCGTGGTGATCATTTCTCAACGTATAAAAGTACTGAATTACTATGTTGTAAACCTGAAACTAATATAATATTGTAAGTTAATTATACTTCAATTAAAATATGCCCCCCTTCTTTTTTCTTTAATTACAAAAAGTGCAAGCTGCTCCCCTCTTGTCCTCGAAAAGAAAAAATATTTTGGCAAGAAATCCAACATGAGTTACTGTTTTAGTTGTGATCTTTTACCTTCTCTGAAATTTTTCAAGGATTCACAGGTCTTTAAAGAACTCCATCACTTCTCTGACTTCCAAGTAGGGAAGAGCTTTGGTCTTCTGGGCTGTGACTACCACCACTGCTGAGGCTGCTTTCAGTCCTTCTGTGAACTGGGAGTGAGCTGGTCACCCACCATCCCTCTGTGACTGCTGTTTGGTGCCATTGCCAAGCTCCATACCCAGAAGATAAGCAGATTTTGTCTGCTAAGTATAGGCCTAGGGGCCTGCCAGAAGGCTCCCTAAGCAGCTCCCATCAATAAGTGGCACTTCACCACCACCCTGAAATCCTCCCATCTCCATTTGAGGAGGCTCAAGGCTCTACCCACAAAGTTTCTATAATCTTTCTCCTTCAGATTCCAGGCATCCATCTAAGGACCAGCTGCCTCTATCTTTTCATCTTTTTTTCTTTCAATAAAGTAAAACAAACCTTAACTTTTTATCATACACATTTCTCCATCAATAGAACTTGATGAGTAATCAGCTCGTGTTTGATTTCTTAAGAAGCCAGACTTCAGACACAAGTAACACAAAAGAGATTGCTTATCTTTCTCACTGGTCAAGAGGGCTTTGTACTTAAAAGCAAAATGCCTTGTAAATCTCCTAGGAGGGATAAAATAACCTTTCCTACATTCCAGATGAATCTAAAGAGGTGAAAATACAAAACAAGATAATTATTTAACAGGTTACCTTTTAATAATATTTTTTGCTAAGTGTATAAAATGTTTTATATAAGTCCTATTACTTAATGCTAAAAATCCTGCAAAAGTATTACATAAAATTTTTTTTTTTGGATGAAAGAACTGAGGTTCAGAGCAATTAAATAACTCATTGAAGATCACACCAATAGTAAGTAATAGAGTCTGGATTCAAGCTCAGATCTGACCTCGGAGCCTATACCAGTTATACAATGCCATGCATTAAGAAGTAATTAAGCCAGGTAAAAATCCAGGTAAACTCCACTCATTTAGAAACCTAGTGTTCCAAAGAACCATTTTTAAACAATAGGGAATTATAGGCATATAAATTAGAGGTCTAGTTAAACTTTGATATAAACTTAGAAAAGATCAAATCCATTTCTTTTTATACCAAATAGAAATGTCTGATAAATTGTTTTATTAATAAGCTTTGACTCTCTTTGTAGGTAAAATAAGAGATAAAACCACAAATGGTCAAAAAAAGGGCCACAGGTTATGTGAAATGAACATCTAGAATAATAAAAAAAATGGTGCAACAACAAACACCTGGAAAAAATAAGTAGAATCTGAAACCAACAAAAAGAAATAAGGAAAAAAATAGATTTCATATAATTAGGTCCATTGAAATATATTTGAATGTTTGATGTAGCTTAGTAGAGAGGCTAATAGACATGTCTATCAGAATATGATCTTTAATAATAGTAAAATTATTATTATTTAAAAAAATTTTTAGTAAAATTATTTCTGTTTACTGTAAGGAAAACTACATTATACTTTTGTTTCTTGGACTCCCAGAAGCTTCACTGGAAGCTCTTTACAGTGTGGTCTGACAAAAAAATTGTGATAGAATGAAACTCTTAATCCACTGCCATAAATTCAACATCTCACTGTCACAAACATTCCCAGCAAATAAAGTTTTCCTGCCAACCCACTTCCCAACTTCCTGTACACTCACCATTCTTGAAAATCCCTGAATTAAGTACCTGTCCTGTGTGGCACTTAGAACAGGTGTAGATTTATGATTTATTTTTGTGATTATTTGATTGATAACTTCTTTATCACTTTATGGTAAGTCCCAAGGCAGCAAGCATTTTATCTGGTTTTATTCACAATTGGAGCTCCAACACCTTCCATGGCTAGAGTCTGGCTATAGGAGATGCTCAGTAAAAGTGTTTGTATTGAATAACTAAGTTGTCTCATAATCCTGAAAGGCAAGTAGCATGGGACCTTAGGGAATTAACACAAGTAACTTTGGATGAAAGAGTAGAAAATGAAGATGGGATGGAGGTAAAGGGGCATATTTGATAACTACCATTTTGCAACTGAAACCAGTTAATGAAAGGAATTTCCAAAATTCTTATGTTGAAATATAAGGATGTGCAGACATGTGGATTACATAAATAGTCTTTAAATTTAAGCTTATGTGTCTCATAGAAATAAAATTTGTTTTTCATCTGCCTTGCCCTTGACTTTTTCTTTGGCTTTGAGCTTTTGCTATGATTGGTCAGATCTGCTTTTATCCCAAGAGGCAGTTGAGAGACAGTGACGTATAATCTAAATATAGTTCTGGTACCTCTAGGTGACTATAACACCCACTAGGATGGCCAAAACAAAAATGTTAAATAATAAGTACTGACGAAGATGTGGAGAAAACCTTCATTCAATGATGGCAGAAATGTAAAATGGCGCAGCTATTTTGAAAGTTTGGCAGTTCCTCAAATGATTATCTGATTGTCATTATCATATGACACAGCTATTCCATTCCTAGGTATAGAGCCAAGAGAAATAAAAACATACGTCCACACTAACATGTATATATAAATGTCTATCATAGCATTGCTCATAATAGGCAGAAGGTTGGAGCAGCCCAAATGACCATCAATGGATTAATGAATAAACAAAATATGATATATCCATACAATGTAATATTATTCAGCCATGAAAAGGAAAGAAGTCCTGACACATGCTACAGCTTGGATAAACCTTGAAGACATTATGCTAAGTGAAGGAAGTCAGACACAAAAGTCCTCATGTTCTATGATTCCATTTGTATGAAAGTACAGACAGGAAAATCTACAGAGACAGCAAGTAGATTAGTTGTTGCTTAGGGTTGGGGAGAGAGAAGGTTGGAAGGGGTGATAGCTGAAGGGTATAGGTTTCTTTCTTTTTTTTTTTAAGATTTTTTTTTTGATGTGGACCAATTTTTTAAAGCCTTTATTGAATTTGTTACAACATTGCTTCTGTTTTGTGTTTTGGTTTTTTTGGCCCTGAGGCATGTGGGGTCTTAGTTCCCTGACCGGGGATCAAACCTGCACCCCCTGCATTGGAAAGCAAAACCTTAACCACTGACCGTCAGGGAAGTCCCATAGGTTTCTTTTTGAGGTGATGAAAATGTTCTAAAATAAACTGTGTGAGGGTTGCACGTAGCTGTGAATATACTAAAAGTCATTGAATTGTACACTTTAAATGAGTCCAGTATGTGGATTATATCTCAGTAAAGCTGTTTAAATAAAACAGCTGGGTGTTGTATCCTCTCACTGCTGCTCAGTTTTGATGTGGTACCAATACATGATATGGTAAGACAGGCCAATGTCAAGATCATGGGCTTGAAGTCAATTAACTGGCATCCCTGAAGTTCTCTGAGCCTCAGTTCTCCCTTTGTAAATTTATCAAACAGTAATAGCATCTTCTCTGCAGAGTTTCTGGGAAGGTTCTGGATAGTGTATATTAATTACTGGTCAATACTAGGTGTACAACACTATAAAGTATAAGTTCTTTTCCTTCTAAATAGAAGAAAAATAAATATTTACCCAAAGAGTTTACAGCTCAATAAAAAAGTCTCCTATCCAAGGAAAACATTTAAACATCTCAAAGACACGTTCATTCTGTCGCCAGCCCTATCTTGGCAAAGCAAATGTATGCTGTGTCAAAACAAAATTCAATATTTGCGTGATCTGTTTCACAAAACCTAAGCCTGAACCAGAGTTTTCACTTGGCATGAGGATCTTTGTCCCGGGCATGGTTTCCTGTGTAAAGACTGCTGTGCTTCTACTTGTACAGATTTGTTCTCTTCGGCACTGCTCATAGCAGTGAAAAATTAGAAATGTCCTAATTGTCCAAAAATAGGGGAAAGGCTAAGTTAATTATCCTCTGTATCATGATTATGCAGTTACATTGTATCTATTTTTCTAGGATTTTATAAAAAGATAGAAAAATGAACAAGATAAAGTTAAGGGAAACATAGAACAATAATACACATAAACACACATTTAACAAATACTACTATACTACAGCCTTCTAAAAATATATATATATTAATAGATAAAAAAGGAAGTTTGGGAAAGAACATAAAATCAAATAGCTCTGATTTTATTATGTTGATGAGACCTTGGTTGCGTCTTATTTTAAATAATTTACATTGTTTTAAATTTGGTTTAATAACATACGGAAACTGTAGTAGGTTAAAAACACCTACTGCTGCTTGTCCTGTATTTTATGGACTCTATTAAGAGAGATAAAACAAAAGTTAATTACAAAGGAAGGTGGAAAGTATTGACGAAACTCCTAGCTCTTAGGAGAGGAGCTTTCTTAAGGGTAATAGGTTATACATGACAACATTCTGAAAGGACGATTTTAAGGTTGATGAATGATGCCTGCAAGTCTGCTAATTAGCTGTGTCCCCATGAGCAAGCTATTTAACCTCTAAGGATCTCAATTCCCTCATCTGTAAAATGAGAGATTAAATAAAAGAGAGACAGAGAGATGCATTTTTGACCTAGAGATGTGGAAGTTGGTGGCTTGAGGAGAAAGCTGCCATCTTAAATACACCAGGGAAATGCGTGTCTTATAGAACAACGTGATCTGCATTGCGTACTGAGGAAATGAAGCTCAGAGTTCTGTGACCAGGGCTACACCCAGAGATGAGGGGACAGTTACTGCTATTTTGTTCACTCCTTAAGGACGGCTGCTTCTTGTTCTCTATACTGGGGATAGCATTAAGAGAGATGAAAAAAAGTTAACTGTAAAGGAAACAGTAAAACCCCCAAAAGACATCATGAAGAAATAACTTTGTGACATAATATTGCACATAATATTTCTTGAAACAAAAAGTACTTATTGGGCTTCCCTGGTGGCACAGTGGTTGAGAGTCCACCTGCTGATGCAGGGGACATGGGCTCGTGCCCCAGTCCGGGAGGATCCCACATGCCGCGGAGCGGCTGGGCCCGTTAGCCATGGCCGCTGAGCCAGCACGTCCGGAGCCTGTGCTCCGTAACGGGAGAGGCCACAACAGTGAGAGGCCCACGTACTGCAAAAAAAAAAAAAAAAAAAAAAAACCAAAATAAAACAAAACAAAAAAGCACTTATTAAGTACATTTACCTAAATATGATGCTGTATTAAGGAGAATTAGGCAGATCCTCTTTCCTCTGGTAAACTACAATTTAACGAATTTAAGGCATCACTGAGGCACATGGATTTAAAAGGCAGGCAGACAAACGAACCGACAACAAAAAGGCACATACATGTAAAATTAACACGCAGATATTTAAGCATAGGAGAAAACACAAAGGATTCAGGAGCAGGGATCTTGTATATAACCAGGTAGGCAGCCATGGTTTCTGTGAGGGATATTGAAAGGCTACATTTTTGTAATCCCCTGATGATATTTTTTAAGATATTAAGAAGCTCTGTTAAAAAATATGTATATTATATAAGATATATAAAATATATATATTTTATTTTTTGCTCTGTAAACCGTATTAAATTGTTATTGGTCACTAACATACTTAACTCCATATAATCTATCAAATTGGCTAGCTTCTCAGAGCATAGAATTAAATTCTCTATTTATAGGATACTGGAACTTAACAGTTAGAGATATTGATAAGTGATGACAGATATAGTCCTCTCTTAGGGCAAAATAAGGGAGAAACATTCCATGCGAGATACATAGGCTTTAGCCTTATCAAGACACCATGAAAGCACAGGAACAATTTCTTTGCACATCATCAGGGATGTTTTGACATCTCCTGAACCTAGGTGTGAAAGTGGCCACATAAAATTGGCATCACTTCTAAGATGAGATGCCAAGTACCTACTGTTGTGGACTGGAAAGAAAATGTAGTCGTCCAATCACTATTAACTCTGGGCTCAGACAAAACAACTGGGAATGAGAAAGAGTCACTCTGTATTCTGTCTCAGAGTTAATTAGGAGGAAGGAAGAGGACAGATTTTAATTTATATGTTTTTACTGCTGGTCTTCCATCAACAGGAATCTTCCTATGGACAGAACCACCTTGTGTAAATTCCAGCGCCTCAGAACTAAGCTCGTAGGGGCTTACTGGCTCTTGCATCAGCCCGTCAAAACTGTATGCGTGCTTGGCTTCAGATTCAGAAGAAGAGATGTGAAGTCTGTATTCCACCCTCCTCCCATGTGGCACGGAGACGCCCCATCACAAGCCCCTCCCTTCCCAGTGTGCCTCACCGTGTTCTCCACTGTCCCCCTCAGCCATGTTCTCTTGTTCTTTACTTGTTCTCAACCCAGAGGCTGATGACCCTGTTAGCACGTAACTTTTGGGGTCTGCATGCCACCGTTAGCCTTCCTGCCCTTCCTTAGAAGGATTTCTTAGGATGCTTGTCCTTACTCATCCTCAGGGGTTTATTTCATCTCTATTTTCCTATTTAAAATGGCTTTGCCAGTACCTACGGTATCTAATTCAATCCTGACACTAGGGGCAGTAAGGAAGCCTGTGTCCCTTCTAATGTTGGAGAATCCTCTACTGGGTTTCCTAGAACAGATACTCTATGTTTTAACAACCCTTAACAAAGTACTGTAAAATTTTTGGTAAATCATGGGATAACCACATGCTTAGGTAATACTCCAGTCACAGAAACTCTGACTTTATAAAACACAGGCAAGACTTGGTATTTAAGAGAAACCCTGTGAATCTTGATGATAGATTCTAACATCTTTTCTCATGCTGAGGGAAAAGGCTATTCTTCACAGTTAATGCATAATTGTAGTCAAAGAGTGATGAAAAAACAGCTATTTTGATTGAATTTTTAATGTCATTGCTTAAAAACACCATCAGCAGGAGGGGAGACAGACAAGACATAATGTTGGAAAAGAAGTGACAGCTCTTTAAATTAAATTTAAAGAAAACTATGAAAGAAGAAAAATATGATTTAAATAAATGATTACTCATACTTGGCAATCAGTGGTTTTATAAAACCTTTAAAATTTTAAAATGAAAAATCTTGCTTTTTTCTCCATCTCCTTATAACAATTTCACAATAATCTAGAAGTTTTCTGCTTTGCCAAAATATGCCATATAGAAGTACCTTAATGCAGAGGATGTGGGAACCACGGACATGAAAGAAGGAAGGGGACCAAGGTTCATTGCCAAACTGTCCTGCAGTTACCTCCAGGGTGTATGTATAAAGGACGCATGTTTGTCAATGCCTCTGACATGATTTGCCCAGGAAATTATTAACATTTGTCTCCCCAGAGGGTTAAATTCCTTGAGATCAGAGACCATGTCATAGTCATCTTTATATCTTACACATTCCCAATACCTCATTCCAAATCTTCCCCAAGCCCAGCACCTAGCACAGGGCTGGCATATGCTAAGTGCACAATAAGTGTTTGGTGTAACTGAAGTGACATGAAATAGAATATTTCTTGGATGCGTCTCCAGAACCTAGCCTTTTTTGCTCCTTTCCTAAAAATACCCCACATTTTTCAGCTGGGTGAGTTAAGTGGGATAGAACTCACTGTCCGCTCCTAAGTTAGAATCTAACTGGTTTGAACCAATCAACACATCCCATCTCCTTGGCCCCCATGATTGGTTAAGACATTTGTCTCAAGTCTGGCCAAAAAGGTCCAACAAGACTCAAAGCCAGAACTTTTGTTCAAACTCTCCAAGCAGCAGACTTTCTTGGACTTGAAACCTGGAATTGTTTAGTTCTGTGAGATGCGGGAGCTACTTTGGGATCTCAAGAGGAAAGATGAACAAAAATGGAGCCTGTATTGAGGAAGCAGAGCAAAACGACTGAGAGAAAGAAACTGGGTCCAGTTCACATTTTTTAAGCCACTGAGATTTACCTGAAGCCCAATGACTTAATTATCTTGGTCTTTTCAGAGAAATAAGGCAAAGAATTATCTTTGTGATTTAAGCCTGTGTGTGTGTGTGTGTGTGTGTGTGTGTGTGAATTTTCAATCAAAATCAGTCTGTCTGTGCTATAGTTTCTCTAGAAAGAAAGAGCGGTTTCTTCAGAGGCCACCATCTCTGTGGCTGGCAGATGTCCTCACTCACAACTCTCCTGGTTCCTCATTGTGCCTGGGATGGGCAGGTCCAACAGAGGGAGCTCTTCTAAGACCTCCACTGTTCTCTAGATCCTGGGATTGGATTCCTCCCAGAGTGTCTTGTGTTGGACCACATTTCATCCATTCTCAGAAGGATTCCCTCCTCCATGATGGAATGATAACCTCTCCCCTCATCTCGCTGGATCCTTTCTAATATAGGGGTCCCAAGCAGTTTGCTTTTTCTGGCTAAATGCTTAAAAATCTATTTGTGCATGATTACTGAACATTCATCAGTTTCTCAGTTATTGACTTACCAGAAGTCCATCTGTATAAACATATAAAATTGTTTGAGCAATTGGAGAACTTAAGAAAATGCACTGAGTTTATTTTACATTAGCAAATGTCAGTAACTTAAAAACTCAGTTTTAGAGACAATTCTATGACTGCTTCCTACCACTCTCCAGGATAACACGTGTCTGAGTAATGCTGTTTATGGAGGAAATAATTATGTTTTAGGTAAGCCTTGTTAAAGCTATCATAACCCTGCTTTGTACTTATATATCAGTTGATTACTAACAATGAAAAAACGGAATGGAGGATTCAGTCAATATTCTAAGAGTTACATGAACAAATCCAGTGATATATGTCAAGTACTCAGTTGATCTCTTAACAAATAATGAAGTTCTTTTCCTACTCCTACTCCTATAAATAGTTTTACTCTGTTTGCTTAGATAGGCACATTTGTTTCAATCAGTTGAGACAGAAAAATTAATTTATTTGAACAAATGTCTTAACCAAACTGGAAAGCACACCATGCCAGCCTGTAATGTTATTTCAATTCACTGGTTACATATTAGGGTTCCCTAATGATCTATTCCTTTTTAGGGGTGTGAGTGTGAGACAGAGATGTCTCAACATACAGTGTTCATTCTAGTGGTGGTCCAAGCCCTCCAAGAGTTCAGCGTAAGCTGAAGAACTGAAAAAAAAAGATTTCTTAGAAGGGACGAATAGTCAAGAAGCTTTAGGTGATCTCTTAGGTGAATGTATTCCTTCCCTTCAAGAAAGTATGTGAACGAGAAGGGAGAATTAGACTTAGACATGAAGTTGGCAGTGTCTAAGCCAGTCCCTAACTTAGATATAAGCTTTAAAGATTAGCTTTACATCAGCTAGCCAGTTTCTATGCCTTTGTTCTCTGTCTGTCTGGAATCCAAGTCATCCACCCTCTGTGGAGGCGAGCTTTCCTTCTTGTGGTTCACACGCACCCAGCACTCTTTAAACTGCTTTCTTCTTCTTTTTTCTTTCTCATTTTCACCAGTTCTGATATCTCTCTCTTCTCACATGTTGAGCACATACGTGCCAAGGAACAGAACACTGTTCAAGACAGACATACTGGCTCTCTCATGGACCTTGTGATGGAGAGGGTATATGTAACCAGATAAGGAAACAAGCACTGCAATTCGTGTCGTAAGATTTGCGTGGGAGCCAGAGAGGATGGCGTTCTAGCCTTCATTGTGAGGGTTGGGAGTCACACTTCAGGGACAGAAATCTTTAAACCTGCGATCTGGAGAATGAGAAGGTCTTAAAGACAAAGTACAGGAGAAGAGTGTGTCACCTCAGTATTACTGGAGGCGTGACATGAGGGTCTAGGACAGCAATAAAGATGGCTGGGGGTGGGTCAACAACGACCAGATAATCCAGCATCTTGTGAAAACAATATGTTGGACGTTTTCTAAGAACAATGGAAAAACTTTGAAAGGTTTAAATAGGGAAATTTCAAGACTAAATTTGTATTTTAGTGATATCATTCAGTCCCGAGTACCGAGAGTGGATCAGAGTAGACCAGTTAGGGGGCTGAGGCATCATTACACATGACAAACAGCAAGAAAGGTGAAGTTCAGTTTGGGCTTGATAAGTACGAACAGGCTCTGGGCCCTTCAAATGTAGATTACTGGCAAACAGATATATAGGTAGCTCACTGGGGGCTGAAGATGCAAGTTTGATAGCCTTCCCATAGAAGTCATAAAGTGGGTGAAAGCTCTCTAACAAGGCATGCAGAGCAGGAAGTAAAGAGGATCTTGTATCCAAGTCTGAAGAATACCAGCATTTGAGGGGCAGGCGGAGGAAGAGAAGCCAGCAAATGACAAAACCACGTTTCACGTGTCGTTTCCTCTCTCGTTCACCTGGTGAGCTTCCTGGGCCTCCGCCGATGCTTCCTCCTCTGTGGAGCCTTGACTCCCTTAGACAGAATTAATCCTTCCTTATCCTATTTGCTCCTCATAGGCTATTGTGGTACTTACCACATTGCATTTTTTTTTTTTTTTTGCACTACACGAGACTCTCACTGCTGTGGCCTCTCCCGTTGTGGACCACAGGCTCCGGTCGCGCAGGCTCAGTGGCCCTGGCTCATGGGCCCAGCCGCTCCGCAGCATGTGGGATCTTCCCAGACCGGGGCACGAACCCGTGTCCCCTGCATCGGCAGGCGGACTCTCAACCACTGCGCCACCAGGGAAGCCCACCACATTGCATTTTAATGTAGTTATTTGTTTACTTATCTTTCTTCCCTTTTAGATGATAAATTCCTCCAGGATAGGAACGTTCCCCTAATTTTCTTGGTATTCTCACCAGTCTGACAGTATCAAGCGAAGAGTTCTCTTTGCTGAGTGAATGAAACTGGATGCATCTATTCTTATTTATAAGATCATATTTATACTCTTTGCCGGTATAAATATGAAGAAAGATACTTGAAGTAAAAAACCACTTCTCTCTTAGCTCCAGTTTTCCAAGGATCTAACATAAGCTATACATATTGTGAATGCTGATAAAGTGTTTATTAATTAATTAACATTGATCAGAGATCCTAGGATCTCATTTAACATTCAGAAAGTGGACCTGGATGGGAGGGATGCCAGATTCATATTCACTCAAGGGTAAGATACAGGGCAGCCAAAAGAAATGAGGTGGTGTTTGGTTCAATGTCCCTGAAAGGAAAATCTCTAGTAGGTTGGTTCCTTGTGACCCTGAAATATTGTTCACTAACAAATTAAATCTTTTATTTCAATAAATCCAAGGATGATTCTTTTAGACCAGGGTAAGAAACATTAAAAAAACTTTTTCTTCTCTAAAGCAGTGACTCATTGAAACTAAATTAATTTTGTGTTGCAAACAAGTAAAAGTAGCAATTTAGTTGATGTTTAAGAGGGAAAGACAGGGCTTCCCTGGTGGTGCAGTGGTTGAGAGTTCGCCTGCCGATGCAGGGTATACAGGTTTGTGCCCTGGTTCGGGAAGATCCTACATGCCGCGGAGCAGCTGGGCCCGTGAGCCATGGCCGCTGAGCCTGCGCGTCCGGAGCCTGTGCTCCGCAACGGGAGAGGCCACAACAGTGAGAGGCCCGCGTACCACAAAAAAAAAAAAGAGAGAGAGAAAGACAAGTGTATATATACTATATGGTCAGTTGAAATACCATACTATGGACAGTTAAAGAAGTGATAGAGAAGGTTGAAAGAAAAGAGGTAAAAATAAGGAAAGTAGGTGGAAAGGGAAGAAGGAAAATTGAAAAGGGAGAGGAGACAGAAGGAAAAGGAGAAAGAGATAAAAGAGAAGAAGCCATAAGATTTTAATAATAATTACAAATATAACTTGTACTCTTCCTTTGGAAGAATTTCCACCTTGATCTTTTGTTTCTCATGATAGAGTATGAGTGCTTGTTCTTGTTTTACAGGGAAAAAAATTCATATAGTCGGTGGCAAAATTGGAGTTGGAATCCTTGTCTCTTTATTTCTAATCCTCTCCACTTATACGACGTTTAGTGGATGTAAATTACACTTGTTCTGCGGTTCACTAGGTTTGAACATCTCTGAGTAAGTTGTCACCTGTTATTTCTGCTCTTTGAAATTCTGATTACGGTACATCTGATTGTGCAGAGCCACTTTTTCTTATAAAAGAAAACAGCTTGTGTTTTTATTTCCAAACTTTCAAGTTTATTTTTGAAATAAATGTTTACTTCCCCCTGGGCTTCTGAATCTTTTGCAGGTGTGTGAAGGAATGATTCTGGCTTTAGAAAATTGCTTTGGAACATTAGAGATAGTTCTCAACTTACTAGCTATCACCTGTAGTCCCTCTGGCATAGAAAACTGTCGGCTTGCTTTATTTTATCCTCTCAGTGATCAGAATTTTTCTATTACAGAAAATTTCAAGTTTAAATTTATAATTAGTGTCTATTTCCTTTGAAATGAAAGTTTTTTTCCCTCTGTTTATTTAAAAACTCTAAGCCAGAGGTCATATTCAAACTATTTAATAAGAGGGGTGGAATAGATAACACCCATCAGAATAAATGCCTTCCCTGCCTGTACATAGAGGGTAAAAATATCAGCTCTGTTCTAATTCCTATTGGGAATAATTCAAACAAGAGAACTTCAAATCCTATGTATTTTCCATTAATAAAATCCTTTAGGAATAAACAATATTAACCACTGTATTAACTACTCTCACGACTTCATCTGTCTTCTTCTGCCAAGCAGACTTAAGAGAAGGGAAAGAATGAGGTAGAGGAGTAGAGAAACACGGAGGAGAGGTAGGGAAAAATGAGCATTTGTGTTCTGTTGCTTTCTAATCTCTGTTTTAGCATTTCCAGAAGCCAGAATTTAGGCTGACCTCGAATTCTGTCAGAGTTGTGGAAGCCCTTATGAGAAATTTCCCCCTTTATGAAAACTAAATTTTTGAATATAAAATATATGCAGAAAAGTATACAGATCATAACCAGACAGCCCATTTCTTCACAAAATAAATGCACCTGTGTGACCACTACCCAGATCAACGCAGACTATTACTCAGAGCCCCATGAATTGCTTCCTTCCCCTTCACTGTCTCCATTTTCCTTGCCAAAGGTAAGTGTTATCCCGACTTCTAACACCATAGATTAGTTTCACCTATTTAAAATTTTTATTGCAATGGAATCATAGAGTATGTATTCCTTTTTGTCTGGCTTCTTTTGCTTCAAACTGTGTGTGGAATCATCTGTGTTGTTGCATATCCCGGAGTTTTCTTCATTTTTATTGCTGTGTTGAATTCTATTGTATGGATATACCGTAATAGATAATTATCTATTCTGTTGGTAGGCATTCAGGTGGTTTTCAGGTTTGAACTCCTAATAATAATGCTAAATAAGTGATGTGAGAGGGGTGTTTGCTAACACTATGGTGGCGATCATTTGCAATGTTTAAGTGTATCAAATGAACACGTTGTGCACCTCAAACCCACACAGTTTTACATGTCAATTATATCTCCATAAAGCTGGGAGAAAATGAAATTATAACTATGTGAAATGATAGAAGTGTTAGCTAAGGCTACAGTGGTGATCATATTGTAATATATAAATGTATCAAATCAATACATTTTACCCCCTCAACTTACTGAATGTTACATATCAATTATGTCTCAATTAGTAAGAAAGAAAGAAAGAAAGAAAGAAAGAAAAGAAAGAAAAGAAGTTAGTTGAGGGGAAAAAGAATAATGCTGCCATGAACATTCTTCAACATGTCTTTGCTATACATGTGCACACATTTCTGTTGGGTGCATAATTGTGGGAAAATAAAACATTCCTGGATTTTTCAGTGTTCATGTAAAAAGTCCTAGCCATGGAAACAAATACGCTACAAAGTTAGAAAAAACTTTTGTTTTCACTTCTCTTAGAAATATATTCACATACCATAAAGATTAAAGCTATAGCCATTTGGTTCCCTAATGAAGGAGCAAATTGCTCTGATCCAAACGGGTAATGAAACTTCTCTTATGTCCCCCAAAGCCAAAGGGATAGGCACTTGGGTTAGTATCATACTCAGAGACTGGGGCCTTATCTATCTCGGTATTTACATTTCAAGGGTCAATGAGGCCTCACAACACTAGGTCTCACAACAGTAAAGTTTATGTGGCTAATGGTCTCCTGGAGAGATTTTATTTATTTACCAAGTGTCAGGAAGACACACTGTCAGAAGGGGAGAGAGAATCATTTCTTTCTCTTCCCTGGCCTATGGAGAATCCTGCCATTCAGGTATGGAAAATTTCCATTGGCTCTCATTGCGTGGTCCCAGGAGTGAAAACCTGGGGCAAAAGGCGAATTATGGTGGGCAATATACTTTTTATTTACTAAGAAGTAATAAATAAGAAATCTGTTTCTGATCTGGATGACTTCAAGTGTGCGTTTAGGATAAAATTAGTAAACATGAACATTGAAAACCCCCAGAATAACTAGGAGTAAAGTTGTTGGGTCTTGGAGTCTGTGTATATTTAACCTCAGCAGACATTCCCAAGCCATTTTCCAAAGTGACCGTGCCGACTGAGACTCCCACTGGCAGTGTTCGAGAGATCTATTTGCTCTAAAAAGGTAGGTGTTTTTAGTCATTTTAAATTCTAGCCATTCTGGTGGTTCTGCTGTCTTATTCTTTGTAGTTTTAATTTGATTTTTCCTGATGACCAATTAGGTTGCTCACATTTTTGTACTTTTATTGGCCATTTGGAGTTCCTTCTTACTAAAGAGCAGTGTACATTTTTTGCTGACTTCTCTTTTTTTGGATTGAAGTACAATTTACTTAAAATATTATAGTATTTCAGGTATGTAGCACAGTAATTTGATATTTTTATAGATTATCCTCCACATAAAGTTATAAAATATTGACTATATTCCCTCTGCTGAACATTACATTCTTATCACATCCTTGTAACATTTATTTTACACCTTAGTCCTCTTCACCTGTTTTGTCTCTGCCTCCACCCCTCTCTCCTCTTGTAACTACTATATCTGTATTTGTTTCTTTATGGTTGTATTTGTTCATTTGTTTTATTTTTTAGATTCCACATAAAAGTGAAAACACAGTATTTATCTTTCTCTGTCTGACTTATTTCAGTACACACAACACGCCCAGGTCCATTGATGCTGCCATAAATGGAAAAAAAAATTCATTCTTCATTTATGGCTGAATAATATTCCATTGTGTGTGCATGTGTGTGTATACCACATATGTATACATATATATATGCATATATATATTTACACCACAGCTTCTTTATTCATTCTTCTATTGGTGGACACTTAGGTTACTTCCATATCTTGGCTATTGTAAATAATGTTGCTGTGAAATTGGGGTGCATATACCTGTTTGAATTAATGTTTTCATTTTCTTCAGATATACCCAGGAGTGGATTGGCTGAATAGTATGGTAGTTTAATCTTTTGAGGAACCTCCATACTGTTACTTGCATAGTGTCTGTACCAATTTACATTACAACCAACAGTGTACTAGGAATCCCTTTTCTTCTCATCCAACAATTGTTATTTGTTGTCTTTTTGATGATAGCCACTCT
The DNA here is from genome assembly GCF_963924675.1 of Phocoena phocoena. NCBI lineage: Eukaryota > Metazoa > Chordata > Mammalia > Artiodactyla > Phocoenidae > Phocoena > Phocoena phocoena. The sequence goes on from NC_089227.1 coordinate 95,616,134, forward strand.
AAAAGGTGTGAGATGATATCTCATTGGTTTGCATTTCCCTAATGTGTCGTGATGTTGAACATCTTTTCATGTGTCTGTTGGCCATCTGTATGTCTTCTTTGGAAAAATGCCCACTTAGGTCCTCTACCCATTTTTTAATCAGGTTGCTTGTTTTTTTGATATTGAGTTATATGTGTTCTTTATATATTTTGTATATTACTCCCTTATCAGATATATCATTTGCAAATATCTTCTACAGTTCAGTAGGTGGCCTTTTAATTTTGTTGTTGATTTCATTCACTGTGCAAAAGGTTTTAAGTTTGCAGTAGTCCCATTTGTTTATTTTTGCTTTTCCCTCACTTGCCTGAGGAGACAGATCCAAAACCATATTGTTAAGACCAATGTAAAAGAGTGTACTGCTTATGTTTTATTCTAGGACTTTAGGGTTTAAGGTATTATATCTAGGTCTTTAACTATTTTGATTTTATTTTTATATATGCTGTGAGAAAATGTTCTAATTTCATTCTTTTACATTAGCAATCCAGTTTTCACAACACCACTTATTGAAGAGACTGCCTCTTCCCCATTGTATATTCTTGTCCTCTTTGTTGTAGATTTATTGACCATATGTGGGTGTGTTTGTTTCTGGACTCTCTATTCTGTTCCACTGATCTCTCTCTGTGTCCATTTTTGTGCCAGTACCATACTGCTTTTATTACTTTAGTTTTGTAGTATAGACTGAAGTCAGGGAGCATGATACCTCCAGGTTTGTTGTCCTTTCTCAAGATTGCTTGGCTATTTGGGGTCTTTTGTGATTCCATACAAATTTTAGTATTATTTTTTCTAGTTCTGTGAAGAATTTCGTGGGTATCTTGATAAGGATTGCATTAAATCTGTAGATTGCCTTTGGTAGTATGATCATTTTAACAATATTAATTCTTCCATTCCATGATCATGGTATACCTTTCCATTTATTTATATCAGCTTCAGCTTCCTTCATGAATGTCTTATGGTTTTCAGAGTACAGGTCTTTAACCTCCTTGGTTAAGTTTATTTTACTCTTCTTGATTTGATTGTAAATAGAATTATTTTCTTGATTTCTTTTTCTGATAGTTTATTCTTAGTGTCTAGAAATGCAACAGATTTCTATATATTAGTTTTGTATTCCGAGACTTTACTGAATTCATTTATTACTTCAAATAGGTTTTTGGTGGAGTCTTTAGGGTTTTCTACATATAGTATCATGTCATCTACCCAGAGTGACAGTTTTACTTTTCCTTTTTAATTTGGATGCTTTTTATCTTTTTCTTGTCTGATTACAACTTCCAATATTATGTTAACTTGAAGTGGCAAGAGTGGGCATCCTTGTCTTGCTCCTGATCTTAGAGGAAAAGGTTTCATCTTCTCACCATTGAGTATAATGTTAGCTGTAGGTTTGTCATAAATGACCTTTATCATGTTGAAATATGTTCCAGCTATACCATTTTGTTGAGAGTTTTTATCATGAATGGATGTTGAATTTTGTCAAAAGCCTTTTCTGCATCTATTCCAATCATGTGATTTTTATCCTTCATTTTGTTAATGTGGTGTATCACTTGATTGATTTGCAGATATTGAATAATCCTTGCATCCCTGGAATAAATCTGACTTGATCATGATGTTTGATCCTTTTTATGTACTGTTGAATTTGATTTGCTAATATTTTGCTGAGGATTTTTGCATCTGTGTTCATCAGGGATACTGGCTTGTAATTTTTTTTTTGTACTGGTTTTCGTAACAGGGTAATGCTGGCTTTAGGATGAATTTGGAAGTATTCTTTCGTCTTAAATTGTTTGGAATAGTTTGAGAAGGATAGGTATTTACTCTTCTTTAAATTCTTAGTAGAATTCCCCTGTGAAGCTGTCCAGTCCTGAACTTTTGTTTCTTGGGAGTTTTTTGATTACTGATTCAATTTCAATACTAGTAACCGGTCTGTTCAGATGTTCTATTTCTTTGTGATTTAGTCTTGGAAGATGGTATGTTTCTTCTAAGTTGTCCAAATTGTTGGCAAATAACTACTTGTATTATTCTCTTATGATTGTTTATAATTCTTTGACATCAATTGTAAATTTTCTTTCATTTGTAATTTTGTTTATTTGGGCCCTCTCTCTTTTTTTCTTAATGAATCTGGCTAAAGGTTTATCAACTTTATCTTTTCAAAGAACCATTTATTAGTTTCATTGATCTTTTCTATTTTTTGTCTCTATTTTATTTATTTCCTCTCTTACCTTTATTATTTCTTCCTTCTACTGACTTTATTTGTTCTTCCTTTTCTAATTTGTTTTGATAGAAAGTTAGGTTGTTTATTTGATATTTTTCTTGTTTCTTTAGATAGGCCTATATCACTCTACACTTCCCTCTGAGAACTGGTTGTGCAGTGTATCATTGATTTTGGAAAGTTTTATCTCCACTTGCATTCATCTCAAGGTAACTTCTGATTTCCTCTTTAATTTCTTCATTGAGCTAGTCATGTTTGGTAGCATGGTGTTTAGTCTCTGTGTGTTTGTGTTTTTTTCCATTTTTCTTCCTATAGTGATTTCTAGTTTCATACGTTTGTAGTCAGAAAAGATGGTTGATATAATTTCAGTCTTTTAAAATTTGTTGAGACTTGTTTTGTGGCCTAGAATGTGATCTATCCTAGAGAAATTTCCATGTTCACTTGAAAAGAATGTATATTCTGCTGTTCTTGGATAAAATGTTCTGTAGATGTCTATTAAGAGCATGTAGTCTAATGTGTTATTTAAGCCCACTGCTTCTTTATTGATATTCTGTCTGGATGATTTACCTGTTGGTGTAAGTGGGATTTTAAAGTCCCCTACTATTATTGTATTGCTGTCAATTTTTCCCCTTATGTCTGTTAGTATTTGTTTTATATGTTTAGGTGCTTCTATATTAGGTACATATATTTTTATGAGTGTTATAGCTTCTTCTTGGATTGACTCCTTTATCATCATATAATGCCCTTCTTTGTCTTTTATTATAGACTTTTAAAAAATGTCTATTTTGTCTGATATGAATATTGTTACTCCAGCTTTCTTTTCATTTCCATTTGCATGGAATATCTTTTTTCCATCCTTTCAGTCTGTGTGTGTCTTTAGATCTGAAATGAGTCTCTTGTAGGCAGTGTATAGGTGGATCTTGTTTTTTTTATTCATTCAGCTACTCTATGTCTTTTGATTGACACATTTAGTCCATTTACATTTAAAGTGATTATATTAATATATAGTATGTACTTATTGTCATCGTTTTACTTGTTTTCTGGTTTTTTTTTTTAGTTCTTCTCTGTTCTTTTTCTTTTAGCCTCTTTCCTTGTTCATTGATGATTTTCTTTAGTGTTATGTTTGGCTTCCTTTCTTTGTTTTTCTATTGTAGACTATTGATATTTGATTGCCATGAGGTTTATATATATCGACCTATAACTATATCTACTTGTTTTAAACTAATAGTCATTTAAGTTTAAACACATTCTAAAAGCTCAACATTTTAACCTGTTACCACCCCCTGCCCCAATATTTTATGTTTTGGTGTCATATTTTACATCTTTATTTGTACCCTTAACTGTTTCTTGTAGTATAGTTGATTTTACAATTTTTGTCTTTTAACTTTCTTACTAGCTAATTTAAGTGGTTGATTCACTGCCTTTATCAGTGTGATTTTCCCTTTATATATTTCCTTATTTCTTTTTATAGCCTTTTCATTTTTGCTTAATAAAGACCCTTTAACATTTCTTGTAAGACCAATTTAGTGGTGATGATCTCTTTTAGTTTTTGCTGGTCTGGGATACTCTCTTTCCTTCAATTCTGAATGATAACCTTGTTGGGTAGAGTATCCTTATTTGTAGATTTTTTCCTTTTAGCACTTTAAATATGTCATGCCAATCCTTTCTGGCCTGTGTAGATTCTGTTGGAAATCAGTTTATAGCCTATGGGGATTCCTTTGTATGTAGCTAGCTGTTTTTCACTTGCTGATTTTAAAGTTATCTCTTTAACTTTTGCCATTTTAATTATGATATATCTTGGTGGGGGTCTCTTTGGGTTTATCTGCTTTGTGTTCTCTTTCTTCCTGGACCTGTATATCTATTTCCTTCTTCAGGTTAGGGAAGTTTTCAGCCATAATTTTGTCAAATGTATTTTCTGCCTCTTTTTCTCTCTCTTCTCCTTCTGAGACTCATATAATGAGAATGGTAGTATGGTTGATGCTGTCCCCAAAGTCCCTTAAGCTGAAACTATCCTTGTTAAAATTTTTTTCTTTTTGCTGCATTGAATGAGTGATTTCTACTGTTGTGCCTCCTAAGTCCTTATGTGTTCTCTATCACCTAATCTGCTATTAATTCTATCTATTGTATTTTTCATTTCAGTTATTTTTTAGATCTTATTGGTTCTTTTTAATATTTTCTACTTCTTTTTTGAAGTTCTCACTGTGTTCCTATATTCTTTTCCAGAGTTAATTGAGCATTTTTATTACTATTGCTTTAAACTTTTTATCAGTTAAATTATTTATCTCCATTTCTTTAGCTTTGTGTGTGTGTGTATATATATTTATCTTATTCTTTTGTTTGAAATATATCACTCTGTTTTCTCATTTTGTTTGATTTTTTTCTGTTTGTCACTATGAAATTAAGTGAAACAGTTACCTATCTTGGTCTTGAAGGCATGTCTTTGTGTGGGAACATTACTTTGCAGTCTGTATCTGCCCAGTGGTTTTGGTGGGAGAGCTGGATCTGAGATGAATATGGACTGTGTCTTCTCCCAGGGTGTGCTGGTGGCCACTGTCTTGGTGGGAGTAGGTCTGGAGTCAGAACACCATGCAAGCCTGGGTTTCTCTCAGGCTTGGTGGCTGTTGCCACCCTGTCTGGGGGATGGGCTAGGGCCCAAGGGGCTGGAGCCATAGTTCTGAGCTGGCTCTGCTTCTCCCTGGTGCATATAATGGTAGTCTCCACTTTGACCAGTGGTGGGGCCTGAGGTTCTGGAGCTGCAGTTCTGAGGGAGCTTCACTTCTCTCTGATGTGAAAATTGTCAGACTCCACCTTGATGGGAATCAGTGCCGGAGCAGGAGTGGCTGCAGCAGTGGCCCATTGCAAGCTGGGTTGTGGGCTGGGGCAGTCCTAGCAGGCTGGCCAAAGCAACATGAAGTTTTTAATCTGCCTTAGTCCTGGGACTTGGAGAACAATCTTCAAGAGTGGAGTCTTGGTTTTCTGCAACTATCTGGTAAGCTCCATGGGTTTTCAAACCAGCCAAGGGAGCTTGTCTTCCTAGTGCCAGACTCCAAGGCTGGGGTGCCCAACATGGTGCTTGAGGCCCTTTGCCCCTTGTGGAGAATCCTCAAGCCTGTGATATCCACCTCCTCTTCTGGGTCACCCACCTGTGGTGTGGGTTCTGACTAGACTGCTTCTCCTCCCCTTGTCCACACTCATGTGGTTCTGTCTTTATAACCTTGGTTGTAGAAGAGATATTTATATAGTCTGCAGGTCATTCTCAAAGAGAGCTGCTCTATATGTAGTTGTAATAAGCCTGAATATTAATAGATATTTACACAAAATACATGTTGAGATTTTGGCTGGAATTGCATTGAGCCTATGAAACAATTTTGGGAGAATTGATATCTCTGCAAATTTGAGTCTTCCTGTCCATGAACATGGCATGTTCTCTATTTTTACCTTTAAAAATTTTAAATTTTGAAAATTTAATTTCTTGTTTTCTGAAATAATTGACTTTTAATCCAAACCCTTGTTACATTCACATAATAATTATACTAACATTAATTATAATAATTCATCTATAGATACTTTTATTTTCTACATGTATAATCAGGTGGTCTGACAGTAATAACAGTTTTATTTCAAAGTATCCTTATATTGTTCCCAATCATAGGGGTACATCTTTCAATATTTCACTATTAAGATGATTTTATTATAGGATTTTTATAGATACTCGTTATCAGGTAGAGGAGGTGCCCTTCTATTCCTAGTGTGTTATAAGTTTTTAAAAATTATATGTTGATATGGGATTCTATATCTTTTTATGCACCTATTGAGACAATCATATTTTTCCTTTATTCAGTTAATGCGGTACATTATATTAATTGATTCTCAGGTATTAAACTGACCTTGCATGTTTTAGTCCTTGCATTGCTGGACTAAAAGCAATGTGATAATGATGTATCATCTTTTTTATATATTGCTGGATTTGATTTGCAATTTTTTCTGTTTTTTTGCATCTTTGCTTATGAAATAGGTTGACTTAATGTATAACCTATTTTGGTAAATGTTCCTTGTATTCTTGAAAGAGTACAAAGTCTATAATTCAGGTGTTCTAGATATGCTAATTACTTCAAATAGCTCATAAGTTCATTTTAATAGATCTTTGCTCTATAAGTTACTGAGACAAGTATAATAGGCTCCTAATATTATAGTGGATTTGCATTTTTATCCTTTTGGTTACTCCAATTTTGCTTTATACATTCTGAGGCCATGTTATTAGATAATACAAATCTAAATTTTAAATATCTTTGTGGTGAATCGACTCTTCCATTCTAGAAAGTGTGAAAGTGTCTCCTTTAATTTTTAGTAATGCTTTTTGCTTAAAATCTTGGTTGCCTGCTATTATAGCTACAATAGCTTTTAGTTAGTGCTTATAAGTTATACCTTATTTACCTTTATATTTCAAACCTATAAGACATTAGCACTATTGTTTAATAAGTTCATGTTCATTTGTATTTATCCACATATTTACACACATCTTGCTTTTCTCTCCTTCCTGCATCACTACACTTCCAACTGTGATCATTCATTCCTTCTGAAGAACCCCTTTAATATTTCTTTGCATGGGCTTCTGCTAAAGATGAATTCCCTTAGTTTTGTTTGTTTGAAATGACTGTTTTACATTTATTTCTGAAGAACGATTTGCTAAGTATGCCACTTTAATTTGGCTGTTATTTTCCTTTTGTATTTTAAAGATACAGTTTCATTGCCTTTGGCTTTCATGGTGTACACTGAGAAATATCTTAAATCCTATCTCTGTTCCATTGAATATAAGGATTTTTTTCTCTGCTCATTTAAAAAATATTCTTTGTCTTTATTTTAATAAAATGTACTCAGATTGTTTATTATTTTGTTGTTGTTGTTATTCCTGCTTTGGGTTCATTGTACATTTTGAATCTGTGGATTTATATCTTGAGTTGGAAATTTTTGAGAAAAGTTCTAGATGCATAGCCTAACTACTGTTCTATTCTATTCTCCCTCTTTCCTCTCCTTCTGGTACTCCAGTTATAGTTTCAGCATGTCTTTCATGTACCTTATGCCTTTTCTCTGCATTTTAAATCTTTTTGCCTTTTTACGTCATTTTGAATCTTTTTTCCTGACATATCTTCTAGTTCATTAAATCATTGTTAGCTGTTGCTAATCTGTTTGTAAGATCATCCATTGAATTCTATTTGCAGGGTTTTTTTGGCTGTAGAATTTCAATGTGATTTTTATTTCATACTTTTCTATCCTTTGTCATTTTTCTCTATCTTATTAAATATATTGGATATATCATCAGCATTTAAAAATCTCTTTGTGTTTTTGTTTCCTTTTTGTGAAATTGTGGAGATAATTTATGGTTCTTGGCCCTATCTTTCTCTAGTAAAGACTTCCTTTTGTTTCTGACAAGCAGTTAGGCTAAAGGTGGATTGTGTTAATCAGAAAGTGAACCAAGTCAAAGCTGGCCTTCAGTCCTTGAGGCTGGTCTATATCCAGTACACTCTTTCTCCCTAAGCTTTAGTTCTTTGTCCTGACAACCGAGAGCTGGGGGTGTTTACCAGGGCCTCTCTCCTATGACTAGCCACTGCCCCCAAGATCTATAAAACTGCTGAAAGCTCAGCTCAGCCTTTTAGCTTCTCAGCCTCTGCTTCATTCTTTTCTTCTGAGTCTCTCAGCCACTAAATTGATTTGACACATCTCATGGGAAACAGTCAAGTACATGTTTACCTCTCTGAACTTCCTTTCTCTCCAGAATCTTAGCCCCATGTGCCCCATTATTTATTACAATGAACTGGCTGACACAATTGTGAGGCTTGGAGGTCTCTACAAAACTGTCTCCACATTGAATGCTGGAGCCTGAAGACCACAGATAGGCCATCAGCAAGACTGTGATCAGGCTGGAAACCCAGAAGCATGAGTTGGAACCCTACAATGGCAGACTGAAACTTGTGTCTGTTCTTGTTGCCTCTGACCTTGATGATAAGGGCATATTGCTCAAGCCAGAGCCCTCATCACAGAGCTTTACATACACACCTAGCCTAGTAATCAAGGAAGATCCAAAGTGAAGAGAGAGCAACCACAGGCCCAGGTGCTACTTTATGCCAATGAAGTAGATCAGCAGATTAGCAGTAATGAGATGAGTGTAGAGGTCCCAGAATGTAGAACTATTTTACAGTTTCTTCCCTTCTGCTGCCTGGGTTCTCTGAATGCAGGGAAGGCCTAGTCTCTTTAAATGGCTTCTACTAAATTAAGTCTGGACCAGTCAGAATATCGTCCTTTTTGATTAACTGAAAATTTAGTGATTTGGGACTTTGATGACATAGGCAAAATCTCATTACAGCAGCACCAGGACTAGTGTTTGACTGAATAACTAGGAGAAGAATAACTACTACTTATTCCTATGGCTGCTCCCTCCCTTTCATCTTCAAACTCTCATTTGTAGCCTATCTAACTGGAAACACACTAGCAAGGGAGTTCTGGGGAATTCAGCCCAGCCAAGTTGACACCTCACAAAGCCATCAGAATGTGTACTATAACGAACTTTACATCTCATGTACACTCCTATAGATACACCCATGCACCTCCTCCTTACACCTCCATGTCTCTGATCTTACAGTTTTTCTCCTTCTAGGCCCTTAACCAGACAGCCAAGTTACTCACCATTGCTCACCAACATGTTCTAACCTTCAGTTACTTCTCTAACCTTCAGTGACTTCTCTCTCCACAAAGTGAGTGAACTGTCCAAAATACTGCCCATTGGGAAGATTCACTTTCACTGATGTCTTTCAGGGCCAACCCTGTTTGCTTTTACATGCCAAATGAACAATCTGTAAAGCAAGCTCAGTATTTTTTTTTCTCCTCCATCAGTTGGTTCTAAGGGATCACACATAAGGCCTAAGTGTCAGCTGAGGGAAAGGAGCTAGTGCCCTAGTGGTGGATGACATCAAGATCCTACCTGTGCTGTCTGGTTCTGCTTAAACCCAATACCAACTTAACTACATATATCTTGCAATGGATTCCTGTTGGACACTCCTAACTTTGGTGGGTCTGACAGAACTCAGCTCATGTTGGGACATTTTGGTTTTATGGTACCTTGATGTCCCATGGTCACCTTCTCTGTTTCTTTCTTTTTTTTTTAATTTTTAGTTTTTGGTTGCATTGGGTCTTCATTGCTGCACACAGGCTTTCTCTAGTTGTGGCGAGTGGGGGCTACTCTTCGTTGTGCGTTCAGGCTTCTCATTGCCGTGGTTTCCCTTGTTGCAGAGCACAGGCTCTAGGCATGCAGGCTCAGTAGTTGTGGCACATGGGCCCTAGAGTGCATGGGCTTCAGTAGTTGCGGCGCGTGGGCTGAGTAGTTGTGGCTCGTGGGCTTAGTTGCTCCATAGCAGGTGGGATCTTCCTGGACCAGGGATTGAACATGTATCCCCTGCATTGGCAGGCAGATCCTTAACCACTCTGCCACCAGGGAAGTCCATCTGCTCTGTTTCTATGAACATGTTTTCTTTACAGAGTTTCTTCACTACAAGTGGCATGACCTTCCTTGCTTGGGAGTCCAAGGGATCTACATTGAGATATGGAATTAGGATGTCTGAGTTGATGCACCTGAAAACCTTGAATTCCCCGAACCCTCTTGTCTTGAAAAAGAGGTTCAGAGTCCTGTTTCAGCTCAACCATTTCAGGCAGCAGATTTGTGGAGTTTGAGAATTCATTCTCTTTAGAGCCTGCTGCTCTTATAACTAAGCCCTGAACCTACTCTTCAACTTTTTCTGCCCTCTAGCTGCAGAAGAGTTTTAAAATGTTGATAAGGATGTCCTCTACCTTTTACACCTTTCCTTACACTGGCAATTAATCACCCCCAGCCCTTCACTGTCTTTCTCCAAAATATTAAAAAAAACCCTCAACAGCCATTGTAGCATCCTTAAAATTTCCCTGTATTTCTCAATGTTTGATACATTGTTACCACTAGTGCATTTTTCCCCCCTACTATCTCATTCCAGTTTATTATCAGTGAAAGTTTTAACAATTGCATTGCCACCCCATACCTAGAGCTTTGAAGTAAACTGTGAGGTATAGATTTGCACAGAGCAAATTAATTGATGAGTTCTCTAAAGATCAAACCTAGTGGGGGAGTAAAGGAAATATGACTGAGCAGAGGGAGGAGTTGAAATACAATGCAGTTGCAATCAAGACCTCAGCCAAACTTACAAGGTGTTCTGCTGTGAGTAAGGCTCTTTAGAATTGAGTTGTATTGGGATAAGAATGCTGGGTCTCAGAGATAAACCCACGCACATATGGTCACCTTATCTTTGATAAAGGAGGCAAGAATATACAGTGGAGAAAAGACAGCCTCTTCAATAAGTGGTGCTGGGAAAACTGGACAGATACATGTAAAAGAATGAAATGAGAACACTCCCTAACACCATACACAAAAATAAACTCACAATGGATTAAAGACATAAATGTAAGGCCAGACACTATCAAACTCTTAGAGGAAAACATAGGCAGAACACTCTATGACATAAATCACAGCAAGATCCTTTTTGACCCACCTCCTAGAGAAATGGAAATAAAAACAAACAAATGGGACCTAATGAAACTTAAAAGCTTTTGCACAGCAAAGGAAACCATAAACAAGACGAAAAGACAACCCTCAGAATGGGAGAAAATATTTGCAAATGAAGCAACTGACAAAGGATTAATCTCCAAAATTTACAAGCAGCTCATGCAGCTCAATATCAAAAAAACAAACAACCCAATCCAAAAATGGGCAGAAGATCTAAATAGACATTTCTCCAGAGAAGATATACAGATTTCCAACAAACACATGAAAGAATGCTCAACATCATTAATCATTAGAGAAATGCAAATCAAAACTACAGTGTGATATCATCTCACACCTGTCAGAATGGCCATCATTAAAATATCTACAAACAATAAATGCTGGAGAGGGTGTGGAGAAAAGGGAACCCTCTTGCACTGTTGGTGGGAACGTAAATTGATACAGCCACTATGGAGAACAGTATGGAGGTTCCTTAAAAAACTAAAAATAGAACTGCCATATGACCCAGCGATCCCACTACTGGGCATATACCCTGAGAAAACTATAATTCAAAAAGAGTCATGTACCAAAATGTTCATTGCAGCACTATTTACAATAGCCAGGACATGGAAGCAACCTAAGTGTCCATCCACAGATGAATGGATAAAGAAGATGTGGCACATATATACAATGGAATATTACTCAGCCTTAAAAAGAAATGAAATTGAGTTATTTGTAGTGAGGTGGATGAACCTAGAGTCTGCAATACAGAGTGAAGTAAGTCAGAAAGAGAAAAACAAATACCGTATGCTAACCCATATATATGGAATCTTAAAAAAAAAAAAAAAGGTCATGAAGAACCTAGGGGCAAGACGGGAATAAAGATGCAGACTTAATAGAGAATGGACTTGAGGACACGAGGAGGGGGAAGGGTAAGCTGGGACAAAGTGAGAGAGTGGTAGTGTATATATGGACATATAAACACTACCAAATGTAAAATCGATAGCTAGTGGGAAGCAGTTGCATAGCACAGGGAGATCAACTCGGTGCATTGTGACCAGTTAAAGGGGTGGGATAGGGAGGGTGGGAGGGAGGGAGATGCAAGAGGGAAGAGATATAAGGATATATGTATATGTATAACTGATTCACTTTGTTATAAAGCAGAAACTAACAAAAAAAAATTAACTTTCCAAAAAAAAAGAATGCTGGGTCTTTTCACTCCCTCATCATGTTAGTCATTGGATGGTGCACCCCGCCCCCCCCAACCCCGGAAGGGACATGACCTGAGATGAGGTGGCTCTCTTTAGCTGGTGACAAGTCCCTGAAAAGGACTCAGCTGAAAGCTGAATGCTGCTAAAACTCTAAGCAGCTTGGATAGTGAGTATTTCAGTGCCAGAGTGAGGCCTATGGGAAGTGTACCATGATATCCACTATAGTAGTTTTCTGAAGCACGCAAACAGATTTTTAAAATATCTTTTCAATATTAGTTATTCTTAGTGGGATGGTTGGTCTGAAGTAAGCTAATCTGCCAATGCCTAATGTGAAACTCTACTTCCTACCACTTCATTTTGCTTCAACTATATACTTTAAGTCCTTTTTTATTTCACTTGCAAGACATTAATGGATTTAATACAATAATAAAACTACCAATCCAAGAAAAAAATTATTTTCATATTTTCTTCTCTTTCTGTGTGCTTTTCTACTGTTGACCTGCCAGAACCACCTTTGTTTGATCTCTCTCTAACTCTGAACCCTTTCATTTCTAGGGTACAATCTTGATTTTCTTTTCCTTTCATCTGCTACTTCCCATTTCAGTCATTCAAATTATTTCCCCACTTTCTTTGGGAATTCGAGTTATTTCTCCATTTTTTGTTTGCAGATTGTTGTGGAAATTTGTCTACTTACTCTTATTCCTTTTGGATTTCTTAAGCAAGGTGACTGCTTATAAAAATTATAACAAAAGAGGCCAAAATACCTTTGTAAATTTCTTAACAAACATTCAGTAGCCTTCAATGTAGTGCTTGGACTAGAAAACTTACAGTGCCAGTAGGGATGGACAACTTGACACAGACTTATAGTTTAAGTTAGGATTTCTACCTACGCCCACTTATATCTAATAAGTTATAATTATTATGTTACCCTATGTTGCAGCCTTAAATTTCACTTATGTTATTGATGGTTAATAAAGTAAATAATAGAGTCTGAATTATGAATAGAAATACCTTAACAACTTACTTTAAGAAATAAATGAAGTATGTGGGGCTCTCTACTTGGAGAGTGCCAGCATTTAATATATAGAAACCACATCAACCAGTTATTTGTGGTACAGGTGATGTTACAGTCATTGAGAAATCAGAATTTTCATCTCACTTCTCTTGGAAAGAACTAGCTAAGACATGGATAGATAAGCAGAAGTATGGAGAGGGGGATTAATGTTCATCCTTTCAAACCCCTAATATTTGCTTAGGTTTGTATCCTCATAGCTCCTCAGCTCACTATCCTCTCACTAGTTCCTTCCTTGAAACTGAGAAAAAGAAGCATTTATGGCCCTTGTGTTTGAGGGTTATATTGCTAAGACTATGAGACCAAAAAAAAAAAAAAAAAAGAGAGAGATAAAACAAAAAAACTCCAGAGACTAAACCCAAAGAACTTTGTGATAGCAACAAAGTTTAAAAAATATCTCACAAAGTTTATATATTTATCTTCCCTCATGCTAATATGTTAATTAAAATTCCCATTAGAATTCTTGCCTCTGTGTTTATGCCTAAGGCTGTAGAATGTATATTTGTTGGGTACAACCCTAGCATCCATTTTCCTTTTTTTCTTAATGATTCTGCATTTCCCCTCTGTGTAGTTTGAGCAGGACTGACCCCTAGCCCCAAGCTCTCAAATACAGATGGATCCCTGATTACCTTAATTTAATCAGCCCATCTTAATACTAGACAGTAGTGATTGGCTTAGAGATGAAACTGAGACTCAATTAAGGCTAATGAGATAGGAGAAGGAGGCTTTTTTTTTTTTTAACATCTTTTGGGAAGGAAACTTCCTCATCATTCCATGAGAGCAACCAAAAAAAAAAAAAGAAAAGAAAAAAGAAAAGACAAATACTCTTTCGTGTGTTGGTCTTAAAATAGGAAACATTACTGGCAACCATCTTGCTGCCATTAGGAGAACCACAAGGGTACTTTTGTTAGGATGAAGCCAACATTGTATGCAGAAGGAAGTTGGATTTTTGTGACATTGCTGAGCTGTGGCATCAAGAGGTGTCAGAATTAGAGGTGGCCAAGAAGGCAGAGTACATAGACCCTGAACTCACTATCTCTCACAGACACACAAAAATCAGAACTACTTACAAAGCAACTATCTATGAGAATGACCTGAAGGCTAGCAGAAAAGATTTTCCACAACTAAAGACAAAAAGAAGGAACCACAGTGAGACAGGTTGGAGGGGTGGAGATACGGTAGAGTCAGGGCCCATAGTTCCAGGTCAGAGATCCACAAATGGAAGAAATATCACAATCATAGAGGTCCTCCCCAGGGAGTGAGGAGTCCAAGCCCCACATTGAGCATGCCAGCCTGGAGTTTCTGCATTGGAGAGACAAGCCCTAAGAATGCCTAGCTTTGAAAACTAGCAGGGCTTGAGTATGGGAGAGCTGGAGAGATATAGGAAAGAAGGACTCCACTCCTAAAGGGCACTTGCAAAATCTCATATTCTCTGAGTCCTATGCAGAGGCAGTTGTTTGAAAGGAGCCGGTGTCAGACCCACATGTTGATCTTGGAGAGCCTTCTGGAAAGGTAGGAGGCAACTGGGACTCCTTCTGAGAATGGAGATGTTGGTAGCAGCCAGTTTAGGGAGCTTGTTCTACCACATGGACACCAGTGTTGGCAAGTGCCATTTTGGAATCCTCCTTCTAGCCTATTAGTGCTGGGGGCTTACCTGCCAAGCAATGGATTGGTGCCAGCCCTGAGATCCAGGTCCCTGGCCATGCAGACATCTCTGTAGGGGCCAGGACCTGCCCTCCAGTAGGCTGGCAACAGTCTCAAGACCCTAGCCACTCCTGCCAGGCTTCATAGCCAGCCATGCCTGGACCATCAGTGGGCCAGCAGCCACTGCACAAGGCAGGGTCTGGCACCAACTGGGCTGGGACCAACCCTGCCTGTTAGCACACACACACACAGTGGTCAGCCTCACTACAACAGAAGGGCCCATGCAGCCAAAAGAGTGTCACCCCTAGAGCATATAGCTCTGGTGACCAGAAGGGAGAGTGATGGTGGATCCCATAGGACATCTCCTACATAAGGCCACTTTTCTAAGATCAGGAAACATAACTGACAGACGCGATAGAAATCTACACAGAGAACTAGGCAAAATGAGAAGACAGAGGAATATATTCCAAAGGAAGGAACAAGGCAAAAGTTCAAAAAAGGAACTAAAAAAAGTGGAAATAAGCAATCTAACCAATAATGTTTTAAGTTAATGATCATAAAGATGCTCACTGAACTTGGGAGAAGACTGGATGAACACAGGGAGAATTTCAACAAAGAGTTAGAAATGTTAATAAAAGAGCCCAACAAAGTTGAAGAATACATTAACTGTAATTAAAAATACACTAGAAGGAATAAACAGTAGATTAGATCATACAAAGGAATAGATCAGTGATGTGGCTACTGTATCACCCAAGCTGAATAGCAAAGGAAAAAAGAATTTAAAAAAGAGGATAATTTAAGCTCCAGGACACATCAAGCATACTAATCCCTCTATTTTGAGTGTCCCTGAAGGAGAAGAAAGGAAGGGGCAGAAAACTTATGTGAAAAAATAATAACTGAAAACAGACATCCAGGTCCAAAAAGTACATAGTGTCCCAAACAAGATCAACCCAAAGAGGTTCACACGAAATTAAAATGGCAAAAATTAAAAATAAAGAGAGATTCTTAAAAGCAGTAAAAGAAAGGCAATTAGTTATGTATAAGGGAATGCCTATAAGACTATGAGCTGACTTTATAGCAGAAAGTTTGCAGGCCAGAAGGGTTTATACTCAAAGTAATAAAAGGAAAACACATATAACCAAGAATACTCTGCACAGCAAGGAGAAATAAAGAGTTTTACAGACAGCTAAAGCTAAGAGTCCAACACCACTTTACAAGAAATGCTAAAGGAACGTCTTTAAATGGAAAAGAGAAGGCCACAACTAGAAATATGAAAATTATGTAAGAAAATAATCTCATTGGCAAAGGTAAATATATGGTGAAGTTAGTAGATCAACTAACTTAGAAATATAGTAGGAAGGTTTAAAAGACAAAAAGAGTTAAATCATCTATATCCACAATAAGTAGTTAAAGACTCAACAAAACAAAAAGATGCAAAATATGACATCAAAGACACTAAACATGGTGATGAGTAGTAAAAATATAGGGCTATTAGAATGTATTCTAACTTAAGAGATTATCAACTGAAACTAATCACACACACATACACACACATACACACACACACACATATACATCTATATCTATATATACATCTATATCTATATCTAAATATGTTGTTATATATGAACCTCATGGTAACCACAAACCAAAAACCTATAATAGATACCCATGCAAAAAAGAGAAAGGAATCCAAAATTAACACTAAAGATAGTCATCAAACCACAAGGTAAGAGAGTAAAAAAATAAAAAGGAACAAAAAAGAACTAAAAAACAACTAGAAACATTAACAAAATGGCAATAATTATATACTTATCAATAATCATTTAAAATGTAAATGGACTAAATACTCCAATCAAAATACACAAAGTGGCTAAATGAATAAAAAACAAGACCTATCTATATGTGTCCTATAAGAGACTCATTTTGGATCTAAAGACACACACAGACTGAGAGTGAGGGGATGAAAAAAGGTATTCTGTGAAAAAGGAAATGAAAAGAAAGCTGGGATAGCAATACTTATATCAGACAAAATAGACTTTAAAACAAATACTGTAACAAGAGACAAAGGACATTACATAACGATAGCGAGATCAATCCAACAAGAAGATATAACAATTGTAAGTATATAGGCACTCAATATAGGAGTACTTAAATACGTAAAGCAAATATTAACAAACAAAAAGGGAGAAATTGACAGTAATAAAATAATAGTAGGGAACTTTAACACCTCACTTACACCAATGGATAGATCATCCAGACAGAAAATTAGTAAAGAAACAGTGGTCTTAAAGGACACACTAAATCTGATGTACCTAATAGAGATATACAGAATATTCCATCCCCAAACTACAGATAGAACATTCTTCAGGATATATCACATGTTAGGCCACAAAACAAAAGTCAATAAATTTAAGAAGATTTCAATCATATCAAACATCTTTTCCAATGACAATGATATGACTAGACACCAACTACATTAAAAAGAAAACTAAAAATAACAAAACATGTGGATTCTAAACAACATGTTTCCAAACAACAAATGGGTCAACGAAGAAATCATAGAGGAAATAAAATACCTGGAGACAAGCAAAAATGGAAACACAACAACCCCAAATCTATGGAACAGAGTACAAGCAATTCTCAAGGGAAGTTTATAGCAATATAAGCCTACCTCAGGAAACAAGAAAAATCTTAAATAGACAATCTAACTTTACAAGTTACTACCAACAC